>NW_027328741.1:58004539-58304582 GCF_048564905.1 Vicugna pacos
TGTATGTCGAATCCATCATGCATGTAACATGTACGGAACACGGAATATCATGTTGAAGGAATCTATTCAAATTACATATCTCTAGGGTAGAATTCGCTCCAAGAGGGTTTTCCTGGGATCAAAGTGTGATTCTTGAAACTGGTGATAGGAGAAGCAACGAAGTCCAAGGAACTATTTCAAAGTGCATAAGTAACTTGTTTGGTGGTTGAAACATCTGTCATGCGCATGTTCACAGCTCAGAAATGCATGTTTGAGGATTCCGTGATGCATGAAACATGTTCGGAATACGGAATGCCATGGTTATGTAAACAATGTAAATTACATGTGTATTGGAGAGAATTCGCTCAACGAATGTTTTCTACTGCCAAATGTCCGATTTTAGAACCTGGTGATACAAAAAACTTATGAAGTCAGAGTAAATATTTCAAAGTGTAATATATGCCTTCTTTGGTGGATGAAAGTTCACTAATCCACATGCTCCCAACTCAGAAACGCATGTTTCTCGAATCCGTCATGCATGTATCATGTACGGAACCCGGAATGCCATGTTGATGGAATTCATGTAAATTATATATCTATTAGGTTGAATACACTCCAGAAGTATTCTTCTGTGAAAAATGAACGAATTCGAAACTTGTGTTAGGGAAAGCTTGTGAAAATGTGTACACGAGTCTATATGAAATTATTCCTTTTATAGAGGATGAAAAATCAGTAATCCACATGGTCACAACTCAGGAATGCATGTATGTCGAATCCATCATGCATGTAACATGTACGGAACACGGAATATCATGTTGAAGGAAACGATTCAAATTACATATCTCTAGGGTAGAATTCGCTCCAAGAGGGTTTTCCTGGGATCAAAGTGTGATTCTTGAAACTGGTGATAGGAGAAGCAACGAAGTCCAAGGAACTATTTCAAAGTGCATAAGTAACTTGTTTGGTGGTTGAAACATCTGTCATGCGCATGTTCACAGCTCAGAAATGCATGTTTGAGGAATCCGTGATGCATGAAACATGTTCGGAATACGGAATGCCATGGTTATGTAAACAATGTAAATTACATGTGTATTGGAGAGAATTCGCTCAACGAATGTTTTCTACTGCCAAATGTCCGATTTTAGAACCTGGTGATACAAAAAACTTATGAAGTCAGAGTAAATATTTCAAAGTGTAATATATGCCTTCTTTGGTGGATGAAAGTTCACTAATCCACATGCTCACAACTCAGAAACGCATGTTTCTCGAATCCGTCATGCATGTATCATGTACGGAACCCGGAATGCCATGTTGATGGAATTCATGTAAATTATATATCTATTAGGTTGAATACACTCCAGAAGTATTCTTCTGTGAAAAATGAACGAATTCGAAACTTGTGTTAGGGAAAGCTTGTGAAAATGTGTACACGAGTCTATATGAAATTATTCCTTTTATAGAGGATGAAAAATCAGTAATCCACATGGTCACAATTCAGGAATGCATGTATGTCGAATCCGTCATGCATGTAACATGTACGGAACACGGAATATCATGTTGAAGGAATCTATTCAAATTACATATCTCTAGGGTAGAATTCACTCCAAGAGGGTTTTTCTGGGATCAAAGTGTGATTCTTGAAACTGGTGATAGGAGAAGCAACGAAGTCCAAGGAACTATTTCAAAGTGCATAAGTAACTTGTTTGGTGGTTGAAACATCTGTCATGCGCATGTCCACAGCTCAGAAATGCATGTTTGAGGAATCCGTGATGCATGAAACATGTTCGGAATACGGAATGCCATGGTTATGTAAACAATGTAAATTACATGTGTATTGGTGAGAATACGCTCAAAGAGGGTTTTCTACTGCCAAATGTCCGATTTTAGAACCTGGTGATACAAAAAACTTATGAAGTCAGAGTAAATATTTCAAAGTGTAATATATGCCTTCTTTGGTGGATGAAAGTTCACTAATCCACATGCTCACAACTCAGAAACGCATGTTTCTCGAATCCGTCATGCATGTAACATGTACGGAACCCGGAATGCCATGTTGATGGAATTCATGTAAATTAAATATCTATTAGGTTGAATACACTCCAGAAGTATTCTTCTGTGAAAAATGAACGAATTCGAAACTTGTGTTAGGGAAAGCTTGTGAAAATGTGTACACGAGTCTATATGAAATTATTCCTTTTATAGAGGATGAAAAATCAGTAATCCACATGGTCACAACTCAGGAATGCATGTTTGTCGAATCCGTCATGCATGTAACATGTACGGAACACGGAATATCATGTTGAAGGAATCTATTCAAATTACATATCTCTAGGGTAGAATTCGCTCCAAGAGGGTTTTCCTGTGATCAAAGTGTGATTCTTGAAACTGGTGATAGGAGAAGCAACGAAGTCCAAGGAACTATTTCAAAGTGCATAAGTAACTTGTTTGGTGGTTGAAACATCTGTCATGCGCATGTTCACAGCTCAGAAATGCATGTTTGAGGAATCCGTGATGCATGAAACATGTTCGAAATACGGAATGCCATGGTTATGTAAACAATGTAAATTACATGTGTATTGGTGAGAATTCGCTCAACGAGTGTTTTCTACTGCCAAATGTCCGATTTTAGAACCTGGTGATACACAAAAATTATGAAGTCAGAGTAAATATTTCAAAGTGTAATATATGCCTTCTTTGGTGGATGAAAGTTCACTAATCCACATGCTCACAACTCAGAAACGCATGTTTCTCGAATCCGTCATGCATGTAACATGTACGGAACCCGGAATGCCATGTTGATGGAATTCATGTAAATTAAATATCTATTAGTTTGAATACACTCCAGAAGTATTCTTCTGTGAAAAATGAACGAATTCGAAACTTGTGTTAGGGAAAGCTTGTGAAAATGTGTACACGAGTCTATATGAAATTATTCCTTTTATAGAGGATGAAAAATCAGAAATCCACATGCTCACAACTCAGGAATGCATGTTTGTCGAATCCGTCATGCATGTAACATGTACGGAACACGGAATATCATGTTGAAGGAATCTATTCAAATTACATATCTCTAGGGTAGAATTCGCTCCAAGAGGGTTTTTCTGGGATCAAAGTGTGATTCTTGAAACTGGTGATAGGAGAAGCAACGAAGTCCAAGGAACTATTTCAAAGTGAATAAGTAACTTGTTTGGTGGTTGAAACATCTGTCACGCGCATGTTCACAGCTCAGAAATGCATGTTTGAGGAATCCGTGATGCATGAAACATGTTCGGAATACGGAATGCCATGGTTATGTAAACAATGTAAATTACATGTGTATTGGTGAGAATTCGCTCAAAGAGTGTTTTCCACTGCCAAATGTCCGATTTTAGAACCTGGTGATACAAAAAACTTATGAAGTCAGAGTAAATATTTCAAAGTGTAATATATGCCTTCTTTGGTGGATGAAAGTTCACTAAACCACATGCTCACAACTCAGAAACGCATGTTTCTCGAATCCGTCATGCATGTAACATGTACGGAACCCGGAATGCCATGTTGATGGAATTCATGTAAATTAAATATCTATTAGTTTGAATACACTCCAGAAGTATTCTTCTGTGAAAAATGAACGAATTCGAAACTTGTTTTAGGGAAAGCTTGTGAAAATGTGTACACAAGTCTATATGAAATTATTCCTTTTATAGAGGATGAAAAATCAGAAATCCTCATGCTCACAACTCAGGAATGCATGTTTGTCGAATCCGTCATGCATGTAACATGTACGGAACACGGAATATCATGTTGAAGGAATCTATTCAAATTACATATCTCTAGGGTAGAATTCGCTCCAAGAGGGTTTTTCTGGGATCAAAGTGTGATTCTTGAAACTGGTGATAGGAGAAGCAACGAAGTCCAAGGAACTATTTCAAAGTGAATAAGTAACTTGTTTGGTGGTTGAAACATCTGTCACGCGCATGTTCACAGCTCAGAAATGCATGTTTGAGGAATCCGTGATGCATGAAACATGTTTGGAATATGGAATGCCATGGTTATGTAAACAATGTAAATTACATGTGTATTGGTGAGAATTCGCTCAAAGAGTGTTTTCTACTGCAAATGTGCGATTTTAGGACCTGGTGAAACACTAAAATTATGAAGTCAGAGTAAATATTTCAAAGTGTAATATATGCCTTCTTTGGTGGATGAAAGTTCACTAATCCACATGCTCACAACTCAGAAACGCATGTTTCTCGAATCCGTCATGCATGTATCATGTACGGAACCCGGAATGCCATGTTGATGGAATTCATGTAAATTATATATCTATTAGGTTGAATACACTCCAGAAGTATTCTTCTGTGAAAAATGAACGAATTCGAAACTTGTGTTAGGGAAAGCTTGTGAAAATGTGTACACGAGTCTATATGAAATTATTCCTTTTATAGAGGATGAAAAATCAGTAATCCACATGGTCACAACTCAGGAATGCATGTTTGTCGAATCCGTCATGCATGTAACATGTACGGAACACGGAATATCATGTTGAAGGAATCTATTCAAATTACATATCTCTAGGGTAGAATTCGCTCCAAGAGGGTTTTCCTGGGATCAAAGTGTGATTCTTGAAACTGGTGATAGGAGAAGCAACGAAGTCCAAGGAACTATTTCAAAGTGCATAAGTAACTTGTTTGGTGGTTGAAACATCTGTCATGCGCATGTTCACAGCTCAGAAATGCATGTTTGAGGAATCCGTGATGCATGAAACATGTTCGGAATACGGAATGCCATGGTTATGTAAACAATGTAAATTACATGTGTATTGGTGAGAATTCGCTCAACGAGTGTTTTCTACTGCCAAATGTCCGATTTTAGAACCTGGTGATACAAAAAACTTATGAAGTCAGAGTAAATATTTCAAAGTGTAATATATGCCTTCTTTGGTGGATGAAAGTTCACTAATCCACATGCTCACAACTCAGAAACGCATGTTTCTTGAATCCGTCATGCATGTATCATGTACGGAATCCGGAATGCCATGTTGATGGAATTCATGTAAGTTATATATCTATTAGGTTGAATACACTCCAGAAGTATTCTTCTGTGAAAAATGAACGAATTCGAAACTTGTGTTAGGGAAAGCTTGTGAAAATGTGTACACGAGTCTATATGAAATTATTCCTTTTATAGAGGATGAAAAATCAGTAATCCACATGGTCACAACTCAGGAATGCATGTATGTCGAATCCGTCATGCATGTAACATGTACGGAACACGGAATATCATGTTGAAGGAATCTATTCAAATTACATATCTCTAGGGTAGAATTGGCTCCAAGAGGGTTTTCCTGTGATCAAAGTATGATTCTTGAAACTGGTGATAGGAGAAGCAACGAAGTCCAAGGAACTATTTCAAAGTGCATAAGTAACTTGTTTGGTGGTTGAAACATCTGTCATGCGCATGTTCACAGCTCAGAAATGCATGTTTGAGGAATCCGTGATGCATGAAACATGTTCGGAATACGGAATGCCATGGTTATGTAAACAATGTAAAGTACATGTGTATTGGTGAGAATTCGCTCAAAGAGTGTTTTCTAGTGCAAATGTCCGATATTAGAACCTGGTGATACAAAAAACTTATGAAGTCAGAGTAAATATTTCAAAGTGTAATATATGCCTTCTTTGGTGGATGAAAGTTCACTAATCCACATGCTCACAACTCAGAAACGCATGTTTCTCGAATCCATCATGCATGTATCATGTACGGAACCCGGAATGCCATGTTGATGGAATTCATGTAAATTATATATCTATTAGGTTGAATACACTCCAGAAGTATTCTTCTGTGAAAAATGAACGAATTCGAAACTTGTGTTAGGGAAAGCTTGTGAAAATGTGTACACGAGTCTATATGAAATTATTCCTTTTATAGAGGATGAAAAATCAGTAATCCACTTGCTCACAACTCAGGAATGCATGTATGTCGAATCCATCATGCATGTAACATGTACGGAACACGGAATATCATGTTGAAGGAATCTATTCAAATTACATATCTCTAGGGTAGAATTCGCTCCAAGAGGGTTTTCCTGGGATCAAAGTGTGATTCTTGAAACTGGTGATAGGAGAAGCAACGAAGTCCAAGGAACTATTTCAAAGTGCATAAGTAACTTGTTTGGTGGTTGAAACATCTGTCATGCGCATGTTCACAGCTCAGAAATGCATGTTTGAGGATTCCGTGATGCATGAAACATGTTCGGAATACGGAATGCCATGGTTATGTAAACAATGTAAATTACATGTGTATTGGAGAGAATTCGCTCAACGAATGTTTTCTACTGCCAAATGTCCGATTTTAGAACCTGGTGATACAAAAAACTTATGAAGTCAGAGTAAATATTTCAAAGTGTAATATATGCCTTCTTTGGTGGATGAAAGTTCACTAATCCACATGCTCCCAACTCAGAAACGCATGTTTCTCGAATCCGTCATGCATGTATCATGTACGGAACCCGGAATGCCATGTTGATGGAATTCATGTAAATTATATATCTATTAGGTTGAATACACTCCAGAAGTATTCTTCTGTGAAAAATGAACGAATTCGAAACTTGTGTTAGGGAAAGCTTGTGAAAATGTGTACACGAGTCTATATGAAATTATTCCTTTTATAGAGGATGAAAAATCAGTAATCCACATGGTCACAACTCAGGAATGCATGTATGTCGAATCCATCATGCATGTAACATGTACGGAACACGGAATATCATGTTGAAGGAATCGATTCAAATTACATATCTCTAGGGTAGAATTCGCTCCAAGAGGGTTTTCCTGGGATCAAAGTGTGATTCTTGAAACTGGTGATAGGAGAAGCAACGAAGTCCAAGGAACTATTTCAAAGTGCATAAGTAACTTGTTTGGTGGTTGAAACATCTGTCATGCGCATGTTCACAGCTCAGAAATGCATGTTTGAGGAATCCGTGATGCATGAAACATGTTCGGAATACGGAATGCCATGGTTATGTAAACAATGTAAATTACATGTGTATTGGAGAGAATTCGCTCAACGAATGTTTTCTACTGCCAAATGTCCGATTTTAGAACCTGGTGATACAAAAAACTTATGAAGTCAGAGTAAATATTTCAAAGTGTAATATATGCCTTCTTTGGTGGATGAAAGTTCACTAATCCACATGCTCACAACTCAGAAACGCATGTTTCTCGAATCCATCATGCATGTATCATGTACGGAACCCGGAATGCCATGTTGATGGAATTCATGTAAATTATATATCTATTAGGTTGAATACACTCCAGAAGTATTCTTCTGTGAAAAATGAACGAATTCGAAACTTGTGTTAGGGAAAGCTTGTGAAAATGTGTACACGAGTCTATATGAAATTATTCCTTTTATAGAGGATGAAAAATCAGTAATCCACATGGTCACAATTCAGGAATGCATGTATGTCGAATCCGTCATGCATGTAACATGTACGGAACACGGAATATCATGTTGAAGGAATCTATTCAAATTACATATCTCTAGGGTAGAATTCACTCCAAGAGGGTTTTTCTGGGATCAAAGTGTGATTCTTGAAACTGGTGATAGGAGAAGCAACGAAGTCCAAGGAACTATTTCAAAGTGCATAAGTAACTTGTTTGGTGGTTGAAACATCTGTCATGCGCATGTTCACAGCTCAGAAATGCATGTTTGAGGAATCCGTGATGCATGAAACATGTTCGGAATACGGAATGCCATGGTTATGTAAACAATGTAAATTACATGTGTATTGGTGAGAATACGCTCAAAGAGTGTTTTCTACTGCCAAATGTCCGATTTTAGAACCTGGTGATACAAAAAACTTATGAAGTGAGAGTAAATATTTCAAAGTGTAATATATGCCTTCTTTGGTGGATGAAAGTTCACTAATCCACATGCTCACAACTCAGAAACGCATGTTTCTCGAATCCGTCATGCATGTAACATGTACGGAACCCGGAATGCCATGTTGATGGAATTCATGTAAATTAAATATCTATTAGGTTGAATACACTCCAGAAGTATTCTTCTGTGAAAAATGAACGAATTCGAAACTTGTGTTAGGGAAAGCTTGTGAAAATGTGTACACGAGTCTATATGAAATTATTCCTTTTATAGAGGATGAAAAATCAGTAATCCACATGGTCACAACTCAGGAATGCATGTTTGTCGAATCCGTCATGCATGTAACATGTACGGAACACGGAATATCATGTTGAAGGAATCTATTCAAATTACATATCTCTAGGGTAGAATTCGCTCCAAGAGGGTTTTCCTGTGATCAAAGTGTGATTCTTGAAACTGGTGATAGGAGAAGCAACGAAGTCCAAGGAACTATTTCAAAGTGCATAAATAACTTGTTTGGTGGTTGAAACATCTGTCATGCGCATGTTCACAGCTCAGAAATGCATGTTTGAGGAATCCGTGATGCATGAAACATGTTCGAAATACGGAATGCCATGGTTATGTAAACAATGTAAATTACATGTGTATTGGTGAGAATTCGCTCAAAGAGTGTTTTCCACTGCCAAATGTCCGATTTTAGAACCTGGTGATACAAAAAACTTATGAAGTCAGAGTAAATATTTCAAAGTGTAATATATGCCTTCTTTGGTGGATGAAAGTTCACTAAACCACATGCTCACAACTCAGAAACGCATGTTTCTCGAATCCGTCATGCATGTATCATGTACGGAACCCGGAATGCCATGTTGATGGAATTCATGTAAATTATATATCTATTAGGTTGAATACACTCCAGAAGTATTCTTCTGTGAAAAATGAACGAATTTGAAACTTGTGTTAGGGAAAGCTTGTGAAAATGTGTATACGCGTCTATAGGAAATTATTCCTTTTATAGAGGATGAAAAATCAGTAATCCACATGGTCACAACTCAGGAATGCATGTATGTCGAATCCGTCATGCATGTAACATGTAAGGAACACGGAATATCATGTTGAAGGTATCTATTCAAATTACATATCTCTAGGGTAGAATTCGCTCCAAGAGGGTTTTTCTGGGATCAAAGTGTGATTCTTGAAACTGGTGATAGGAGAAGCAACGAAGTCCAAGGAACTATTTCAAAGTGCATAAGTAACTTGTTTGGTGGTTGAAACATCTGTCATGCGCATGTTCACAGCTCAGAAATGCATGTTTGAGGAATCCGTGATGCATGAAACATGTTTGGAATATGGAATGCCATGGTTATGTAAACAATGTAAATTACATGTGTATTGGTGAGAATTCGCTCAAAGAGTGTTTTCTACTGCAAATGTGCGATTTTAGGACCTGGTGAAACACAAAAATTATGAAGTCAGAGTAAATATTTCAAAGTGTAATATATGCCTTCTTTGGTGGATGAAAGTTCACTAATCCACATGCCCACAACTCAGAAACGCATGTTTCTCGAATCCGTCATGCATGTATCATGTACGGAACCCGGAATGCCATGTTGATGGAATTCATGTAAATTAAATATCTATTAGTTTGAATACACTCCAGAAGTATTCTTCTGTGAAAAATGAACGAATTCGAAACTTGTGTTAGGGAAAGCTTGTGAAAATGTGTACACGAGTCTATATGAAATTTTTCCTTTTATAGAGGATGAAAAATCAGTAATCCACATGGTCACAACTCAGGAATGCATGTTTGTCGAATCCGTCATGCATGTAACATGTACGGAACACGGAATATCATGTTGAAGGAATCTATTCAAATTACATATCTCTAGGGTAGAATTCGCTCCAAGAGGGTTTTCCTGGGATCAAAGTGTGATTCTTGAAACTGGTGATAGGAGAAGCAACGAAGTCCAAGGAACTATTTCAAAGTGCATAAGTAACTTGTTTGGTGGTTGAAACATCTGTCATGCGCATGTTCACAGCTCAGAAATGCATGTTTGAGGAATCCGTGATGCATGAAACATGTTCGGAATACGGAATGCCATGGTTATGTAAACAATGTAAATTACATGTGTATTGGTGAGAATTCGCTCAACGAGTGTTTTCTACTGCCAAATGTCCGATTTTAGAACCTGGTGATACACAAAAATTATGAAGTCAGAGTAAATATTTCAAAGTGTAATATATGCTTTCTTTGGTGGATGAAAGTTCACTAATCCACATGCTCACAACTCAGAAACGCATGTTTTTCGAATCCGTCATGCATGTAACATGTACGGAACCCGGAATGCCATGTTGATGGAATTCATGTAAATTAAATATCTATTAGGTTGAATACACTCCAGAAGTATTCTTCTGTGAAAAATGAACGAATTCGAAACTTGTGTTAGGGAAAGCTTGTGAAAATGTGTACACGAGTCTATATGAAATTATTCCTTTTATAGAGGATGAAAAATCAGTAATCCACATGGTCACAACTCAGGAATGCATGTTTGTCGAATCCGTCATGCATGTAACATGTACGGAACACGGAATATCATGTTGAAGGAATCTATTCAAATTACATATCTCTAGGGTAGAATTCGCTCCAAGAGGGTTTTCCTGTGATCAAAGTGTGATTCTTGAAACTGGTGATAGGAGAAGCAACGAAGTCCAAGGAACTATTTCAAAGTGCATAAGTAACTTGTTTGGTGGTTGAAACATCTGTCATGCGCATGTTCACAGCTCAGAAATGCATGTTTGAGGAATCCGTGATGCATGAAACATGTTCGAAATACGGAATGCCATGGTTATGTAAACAATGTAAATTACATGTGTATTGGTGAGAATTCGCTCAACGAGTGTTTTCTACTGCCAAATGTCCGATTTTAGAACCTGGTGATACACAAAAATTATGAAGTCAGAGTAAATATTTCAAAGTGTAATATATGCCTTCTTTGGTGGATGAAAGTTCACTAATCCACATGCTCACAACTCAGAAACGCATGTTTCTCGAATCCGTCATGCATGTAACATGTACGGAACCCGGAATGCCATGTTGATGGAATTCATGTAAATTAAATATCTATTAGTTTGAATACACTCCAGAAGTATTCTTCTGTGAAAAATGAACGAATTCGAAACTTGTGTTAGGGAAAGCTTGTGAAAATGTGTACACGAGTCTATATGAAATTATTCCTTTTATAGAGGATGAAAAATCAGAAATCCACATGCTCACAACTCAGGAATGCATGTTTGTCGAATCCGTCATGCATGTAACATGTACGGAACACGGAATATCATGTTGAAGGAATCTATTCAAATTACATATCTCTAGGGCAGAATTCGCTCCAAGAGGGTTTTTCTGGGATCAAAGTGTGATTCTTGAAACTGGTGATAGGAGAAGCAACGAAGTCCAAGGAACTATTTCAAAGTGAATAAGTAACTTGTTTGGTGGTTGAAACATCTGTCACGCGCATGTTCACAGCTCAGAAATGCATGTTTGAGGAATCCGTGATGCATGAAACATGTTCGGAATACGGAATGCCATGGTTATGTAAACAATGTAAATTACATGTGTATTGGTGAGAATTCGCTCAAAGAGAGTTTTCCACTGCCAAATGTCCGATTTTAGAACCTGGTGATACAAAAAACTTATGAAGTCAGAGTAAATATTTCAAAGTGTAATATATGCCTTCTTTGGTGGATGAAAGTTCACTAAACCACATGCTCACAACTCAGAAACGCATGTTTCTCGAATCCGTCATGCATGTATCATGTACGGAACCCGGAATGCCATGTTGATGGAATTCATGTAAATTATATATCTATTAGGTTGAATACACTCCAGAAGTATTCTTCTGTGAAAAATGAACGAATTTGAAACTTGTGTTAGGGAAAGCTTGTGAAAATGTGTATACGCGTCTATAGGAAATTATTCCTTTTATAGAGGATGAAAAATCAGTAATCCACATGGTCACAACTCAGGAATGCATGTATGTCGAATCCGTCATGCATGTAACATGTACGGAACACGGAATATCATGTTGAAGGTATCTATTCAAATTACATATCTCTAGGGTAGAATTCGCTCCAAGAGGGTTTTTCTGGGATCAAAGTGTGATTCTTGAAACTGGTGATAGGAGAAGCAACGAAGTCCAAGGAACTATTTCAAAGTGCATAAGTAACTTGTTTGGTGGTTGAAACATCTGTCATGCGCATGTTCACAGCTCAGAAATGCATGTTTGAGGAATCCGTGATGCATGAAACATGTTTGGAATATGGAATGCCATGGTTATGTAAACAATGTAAATTACATGTGTATTGGTGAGAATTCGCTCAAAGAGTGTTTTCTACAGCAAATGTGCGATTTTAGGACCTGGTGAAACACTAAAATTATGAAGTCAGAGTAAATATTTCAAAGTGTAATATATGCCTTCTTTGGTGGATGAAAGTTCACTAATCCACATGCTCACAACTCAGAAACGCATGTTTCTCGAATCCGTCATGCATGTATCATGTACGGAACCCGGAATGCCATGTTGATGGAATTCATGTAAATTATATATCTATTAGGTTGAATACACTCCAGAAGTATTCTTCTGTGAAAAATGAACGAATTCGAAACTTGTGTTAGGGAAAGCTTGTGAAAATGTGTACACGAGTCTATATGAAATTATTCCTTTTATAGAGGATGAAAAATCAGTAATCCACATGGTCACAACTCAGGAATGCATGTTTGTCGAATCCGTCATGCATGTAACATGTACGGAACACGGAATATCATGTTGAAGGAATCTATTCAAATTACATATCTCTAGGGTAGAATTCGCTCCAAGAGGGTTTTCCTGGGATCAAAGTGTGATTCTTGAAACTGGTGATAGGAGAAGCAACGAAGTCCAAGGAACTATTTCAAAGTGCATAAGTAACTTGTTTGGTGGTTGAAACATCTGTCATGCGCATGTTCACAGCTCAGAAATGCATGTTTGAGGAATCCGTGATGCATGAAACATGTTCGGAATACGGAATGCCATGGTTATGTAAACAATGTAAATTACATGTGTATTGGTGAGAATTCGCTCAACGAGTGTTTTCTACTGCCAAATGTCCGATTTTAGAACCTGGTGATACACAAAAATTATGAAGTCAGAGTAAATATTTCAAAGTGTAATATATGCTTTCTTTGGTGGATGAAAGTTCACTAATCCACATGCTCACAACTCAGAAACGCATGTTTCTCGAATCCGTCATGCATGTAACATGTACGGAACCTGGAATGCCATGTTGATGGAATTCATGTAAATTAAATATCTATTAGGTTGAATACACTCCAGAAGTATTCTTCTGTGAAAAATGAACGAATTCGAAACTTGTGTTAGGGAAAGCTTGTGAAAATGTGTACACGAGTCTATATGAAATTATTCCTTTTATAGAGGATGAAAAATCAGTAATCCACATGGTCACAACTCAGGAATGCATGTTTGTCGAATCCGTCATGCATGTAACATGTACGGAACACGAAATATCATGTTGAAGGAATCTATTCAAATTACATATCTCTAGGGTAGAATTCGCTCCAAGAGGGTTTTCCTGTGATCAAAGTGTGATTCTTGAAACTGGTGATAGGAGAAGCAACGAAGTCCAAGGAACTATTTCAAAGTGCATAAGTAACTTGTTTGGTGGTTGAAACATCTGTCATGCGCATGTTCACAGCTCAGAAATGCATGTTTGAGGAATCCGTGATGCATGAAACATGTTCGGAATACGGAATGCCATGGTTATGTAAACAATGTAAATTACATGTGTATTGGTGAGAATTCGCTCAACGAGTGTTTTCTACTGCCAAATGTCCGATTTTAGAACCTGGTGATACAAAAAACTTATGAAGTCAGAGTAAATATTTCAAAGTGTAATATATGCCTTCTTTGGTGGATGAAAGTTCACTAATCCACATGCTCACAACTCAGAAACGCATGTTTCTTGAATCCGTCATGCATGTATCATGTACGGAATCCGGAATGCCATGTTGATGGAATTCATGTAAGTTATATATCTATTAGGTTGAATACACTCCAGAAGTATTCTTCTGTGAAAAATGAACGAATTCGAAACTTGTGTTAGGGAAAGCTTGTGAAAATGTGTACACGAGTCTATATGAAATTATTCCTTTTATAGAGGATGAAAAATCAGTAATCCACATGGTCACAACTCAGGAATGCATGTATGTCGAATCCGTCATGCATGTAACATGTACGGAACACGGAATATCATGTTGAAGGAATCTATTCAAATTACATATCTCTAGGGTAGAATTCACTCCAAGAGGGTTTTTCTGGGATCAAAGTGTGATTCTTGAAACTGGTGATAGGAGAAGCAACGAAGTCCAAGGAACTATTTCAAAGTGCATAAGTAACTTGTTTGGTGGTTGAAACATCTGTCATGCGCATGTTCACAGCTCAGAAATGCATGTTTGAGGAATCCGTGATGCATGAAACATGTTCGGAATACGGAATGCCATGGTTATGTAAACAATGTAAATTACATGTGTATTGGTGAGAATACGCTCAAAGAGTGTTTTCTACTGCCAAATGTCCGATTTTAGAACCTGGTGATACAAAAAACTTATGAAGTGAGAGTAAATATTTCAAAGTGTAATATATGCCTTCTTTGGTGGATGAAAGTTCACTAATCCACATGCTCACAACTCAGAAACGCATGTTTCTCGAATCCGTCATGCATGTAACATGTACGGAACCCGGAATGCCATGTTGATGGAATTCATGTAAATTATATATCTATTAGGTTGAATACACTCCAGAAGTATTCTTCTGTGAAAAATGAACGAATTCGAAACTTGTGTTAGGGAAAGCTTTTGAAAATGTGTACACGAGTCTATATGAAATTATTCCTTTTATAGAGGATGAAAAATCAGTAATCCACATGGTCACAATTCAGGAATGCATGTATGTCGAATCCGTCATGCATGTAACATGTACGGAACACGGAATATCATGTTGAAGGAATCTATTCAAATTACATATCTCTAGGGTAGAATTCACTCCAAGAGGGTTTTTCTGGGATCAAAGTGTGATTCTTGAAACTGGTGATAGGAGAAGCAACGAAGTCCAAGGAACTATTTCAAAGTGCATAAGTAACTTGTTTGGTGGTTGAAACATCTGTCATGCGCATGTTCACAGCTCAGAAATGCATGTTTGAGGAATCCGTGATGCATGAAACATGTTCGGAATACGGAATGCCATGGTTATGTAAACAATGTAAATTACATGTGTATTGGTGAGAATACGCTCAAAGAGTGTTTTCTACTGCCAAATGTCCGATTTTAGAACCTGGTGATACAAAAAACTTATGAAGTGAGAGTAAATATTTCAAAGTGTAATATATGCCTTCTTTGGTGGATGAAAGTTCACTAATCCACATGCTCACAACTCAGAAACGCATGTTTCTCGAATCCGTCATGCATGTAACATGTACGGAACCCGGAATGCCATGTTGATGGAATTCATGTAAATTAAATATCTATTAGGTTGAATACACTCCAGAAGTATTCTTCTGTGAAAAATGAACGAATTCGAAACTTGTGTTAGGGAAAGCTTGTGAAAATGTGTACACGAGTCTATATGAAATTATTCCTTTTATAGAGGATGAAAAATCAGTAATCCACATGGTCACAACTCAGGAATGCATGTTTGTCGAATCCGTCATGCATGTAACATGTACGGAACACGGAATATCATGTTGAAGGAATCTATTCAAATTACATATCTCTAGGGTAGAATTCGCTCCAAGAGGGTTTTCCTGTGATCAAAGTGTGATTCTTGAAACTGGTGATAGGAGAAGCAACGAAGTCCAAGGAACTATTTCAAAGTGCATAAGTAACTTGTTTGGTGGTTGAAACATCTGTCATGCGCATGTTCACAGCTCAGAAATGCATGTTTGAGGAATCCGTGATGCATGAAACATGTTCGAAATACGGAATGCCATGGTTATGTAAACAATGTAAATTACATGTGTATTGGTGAGAATTCGCTCAACGAGTGTTTTCTACTGCCAAATGTCCGATTTTAGAACCTGGTGATACACAAAAATTATGAAGTCAGAGTAAATATTTCAAAGTGTAATATATGCCTTCTTTGGTGGATGAAAGTTCACTAATCCACATGCTCACAACTCAGAAACGCATGTTTCTCGAATCCGTCATGCATGTATCATGTACGGAACCCGGAATGCCATGTTGATGGAATTCATGTAAATTAAATATCTATTAGTTTGAATACACTCCAGAAGTATTCTTCTGTGAAAAATGAACGAATTCGAAACTTGTGTTAGGGAAAGCTTGTGAAAATGTGTACACGAGTCTATATGAAATTATTCCTTTTATAGAGGATGAAAAATCAGAAATCCACATGGTCACAACTCAGGAATGCATGTTTGTCGAATCCGTCATGCATGTAACATGTACGGAACACGGAATATCATGTTGAAGGAATCTATTCAAATTACATATCTCTAGGGTAGAATTCGCTCCAAGAGGGTTTTTCTGGGATCAAAGTGTGATTCTTGAAACTGGTGATAGGAGAAGCAACGAAGTCCAAGGAACTATTTCAAAGTGAATAAGTAACTTGTTTGGTGGTTGAAACATCTGTCACGCGCATGTTCACAGCTCAGAAATGCATGTTTGAGGAATCCGTGATGCATGAAACATGTTCGGAATACGGAATGCCATGGTTATGTAAACAATGTAAATTACATGTGTATTGGTGAGAATTCGCTCAAAGAGTGTTTTCCACTGCCAAATGTCCGATTTTAGAACCTGGTGATACAAAAAACTTATGAAGTCAGAGTAAATATTTCAAAGTGTAATATATGCCTTCTTTGGTGGATGAAAGTTCACTAAACCACATGCTCACAACTCAGAAACGCATGTTTCTCGAATCCGTCATGCATGTATCATGTACGGAACCCGGAATGCCATGTTGATGGAATTCATGTAAATTATATATCTATTAGGTTGAATACACTCCAGAAGTATTCTTCTGTGAAAAATGAACGAATTCGAAACTTGTGTTAGGGAAAGCTTGTGAAAATGTGTACACGAGTCTATATGAAATTATTCCTTTTATAGAGGATGAAAAATCAGTAATCCACATGGTCACAACTCAGGAATGCATGTTTGTCGAATCCGTCATGCATGTAACATGTACGGAACACGGAATATCATGTTGAAGGAATCTATTCAAATTACATATCTCTAGGGTAGAATTCGCTCCAAGAGGGTTTTCCTGTGATCAAAGTGTGATTCTTGAAACTGGTGATAGGAGAAGCAACGAAGTCCAAGGAACTATTTCAAAGTGCATAAGTAACTTGTTTGGTGGTTGAAACATCTGTCACGCGCATGTTCACAGCTCAGAAATGCATGTTTGAGGAATCCGTGATGCATGAAACATGTTCGGAATACGGAATGCCATGGTTATGTAAACAATGTAAATTACATGTGTATTGGTGAGAATTCGCTCAAAGAGTGTTTTCCACTGCCAAATGTCCGATTTTAGAACCTGGTGATACAAAAAACTTATGAAGTCAGAGTAAATATTTCAAAGTGTAATATATGCCTTCTTTGGTGGATGAAAGTTCACTAAACCACATGCTCACAACTCAGAAACGCATGTTTCTCGAATCCGTCATGCATGTATCATGTACGGAACCCGGAATGCCATGTTGATGGAATTCATGTAAATTATATATCTATTAGGTTGAATACACTCCAGAAGTATTCTTCTGTGAAAAATGAACGAATTTGAAACTTGTGTTAGGGAAAGCTTGTGAAAATGTGTATACGCGTCTATAGGAAATTATTCCTTTTATAGAGGATGAAAAATCAGTAATCCACATGGTCACAACTCAGGAATGCATGTATGTCGAATCCGTCATGCATGTAACATGTACGGAACACGGAATATCATGTTGAAGGTATCTATTCAAATTACATATCTCTAGGGTAGAATTCGCTCCAAGAGGGTTTTTCTGGGATCAAAGTGTGATTCTTGAAACTGGTGATAGGAAAAGCAACGAAGTCCAAGGAACTATTTCAAAGTGCATAAGTAACTTGTTTGGTGGTTGAAACATCTGTCATGCGCATGTTCACAGCTCAGAAATGCATGTTTGAGGAATCCGTGATGCATGAAACATGTTCGGAATACGGAATGCCATGGTTATGTAAACAATGTAAATTACATGTGTATTGGTGAGAATTCGCTCAACGAGTGTTTTCTACTGCCAAATGTCCGATTTTAGAACCTGGTGATACACAAAAATTATGAAGTCAGAGTAAATATTTCAAAGTGTAATATATGCTTTCTTTGGTGGATGAAAGTTCACTAATCCACATGCTCACAACTCAGAAACGCATGTTTTTCGAATCCGTCATGCATGTAACATGTACGGAACCCGGAATGCCATGTTGATGGAATTCATGTAAATTAAATATCTATTAGGTTGAATACACTCCAGAAGTATTCTTCTGTGAAAAATGAACGAATTCGAAACTTGTGTTAGGGAAAGCTTGTGAAAATGTGTACACGAGTCTATATGAAATTATTCCTTTTATAGAGGATGAAAAATCAGTAATCCACATGGTCACAACTCAGGAATGCATGTTTGTCGAATCCGTCATGCATGTAACATGTACGGAACACGGAATATCATGTTGAAGGAATCTATTCAAATTACATATCTCTAGGGTAGAATTCGCTCCAAGAGGGTTTTCCTGTGATCAAAGTGTGATTCTTGAAACTGGTGATAGGAGAAGCAACGAAGTCCAAGGAACTATTTCAAAGTGCATAAGTAACTTGTTTGGTGGTTGAAACATCTGTCATGCGCATGTTCACAGCTCAGAAATGCATGTTTGAGGAATCCGTGATGCATGAAACATGTTCGAAATACGGAATGCCATGGTTATGTAAACAATGTAAATTACATGTGTATTGGTGAGAATTCGCTCAACGAGTGTTTTCTACTGCCAAATGTCCGATTTTAGAACCTGGTGATACACAAAAATTATGAAGTCAGAGTAAATATTTCAAAGTGTAATATATGCCTTCTTTGGTGGATGAAAGTTCACTAATCCACATGCTCACAACTCAGAAACGCATGTTTCTCGAATCCGTCATGCATGTAACATGTACGGAACCCGGAATGCCATGTTGATGGAATTCATGTAAATTAAATATCTATTAGTTTGAATACACTCCAGAAGTATTCTTCTGTGAAAAATGAACGAATTCGAAACTTGTGTTAGGGAAAGCTTGTGAAAATGTGTACACGAGTCTATATGAAATTATTCCTTTTATAGAGGATGAAAAATCAGAAATCCACATGCTCACAACTCAGGAATGCATGTTTGTCGAATCCGTCATGCATGTAACATGTACGGAACACGGAATATCATGTTGAAGGAATCTATTCAAATTACATATCTCTAGGGCAGAATTCGCTCCAAGAGGGTTTTTCTGGGATCAAAGTGTGATTCTTGAAACTGGTGATAGGAGAAGCAACGAAGTCCAAGGAACTATTTCAAAGTGAATAAGTAACTTGTTTGGTGGTTGAAACATCTGTCACGCGCATGTTCACAGCTCAGAAATGCATGTTTGAGGAATCCGTGATGCATGAAACATGTTCGGAATACGGAATGCCATGGTTATGTAAACAATGTAAATTACATGTGTATTGGTGAGAATTCGCTCAAAGAGAGTTTTCCACTGCCAAATGTCCGATTTTAGAACCTGGTGATACAAAAAACTTATGAAGTCAGAGTAAATATTTCAAAGTGTAATATATGCCTTCTTTGGTGGATGAAAGTTCACTAAACCACATGCTCACAACTCAGAAACGCATGTTTCTCGAATCCGTCATGCATGTATCATGTACGGAACCCGGAATGCCATGTTGATGGAATTCATGTAAATTATATATCTATTAGGTTGAATACACTCCAGAAGTATTCTTCTGTGAAAAATGAACGAATTTGAAACTTGTGTTAGGGAAAGCTTGTGAAAATGTGTATACGCGTCTATAGGAAATTATTCCTTTTATAGAGGATGAAAAATCAGTAATCCACATGGTCACAACTCAGGAATGCATGTATGTCGAATCCGTCATGCATGTAACATGTACGGAACACGGAATATCATGTTGAAGGTATCTATTCAAATTACATATCTCTAGGGTAGAATTCGCTCCAAGAGGGTTTTTCTGGGATCAAAGTGTGATTCTTGAAACTGGTGATAGGAGAAGCAACGAAGTCCAAGGAACTATTTCAAAGTGCATAAGTAACTTGTTTGGTGGTTGAAACATCTGTCATGCGCATGTTCACAGCTCAGAAATGCATGTTTGAGGAATCCGTGATGCATGAAACATGTTTGGAATATGGAATGCCATGGTTATGTAAACAATGTAAATTACATGTGTATTGGTGAGAATTCGCTCAAAGAGTGTTTTCTACTGCAAATGTGCGATTTTAGGACCTGGTGAAACACTAAAATTATGAAGTCAGAGTAAATATTTCAAAGTGTAATATATGCCTTCTTTGGTGGATGAAAGTTCACTAATCCACATGCTCACAACTCAGAAACGCATGTTTCTCGAATCCGTCATGCATGTATCATGTACGGAACCCGGAATGCCATGTTGATGGAATTCATGTAAATTATATATCTATTAGGTTGAATACACTCCAGAAGTATTCTTCTGTGAAAAATGAACGAATTCGAAACTTGTGTTAGGGAAAGCTTGTGAAAATGTGTACACGAGTCTATATGAAATTATTCCTTTTATAGAGGATGAAAAATCAGTAATCCACATGGTCACAACTCAGGAATGCATGTTTGTCGAATCCGTCATGCATGTAACATGTACGGAACACGGAATATCATGTTGAAGGAATCTATTCAAATTACATATCTCTAGGGTAGAATTCGCTCCAAGAGGGTTTTCCTGGGATCAAAGTGTGATTCTTGAAACTGGTGATAGGAGAAGCAACGAAGTCCAAGGAACTATTTCAAAGTGCATAAGTAACTTGTTTGGTGGTTGAAACATCTGTCATGCGCATGTTCACAGCTCAGAAATGCATGTTTGAGGAATCCGTGATGCATGAAACATGTTCGGAATACGGAATGCCATGGTTATGTAAACAATGTAAATTACATGTGTATTGGTGAGAATTCGCTCAACGAGTGTTTTCTACTGCCAAATGTCCGATTTTAGAACCTGGTGATACACAAAAATTATGAAGTCAGAGTAAATATTTCAAAGTGTAATATATGCTTTCTTTGGTGGATGAAAGTTCACTAATCCACATGCTCACAACTCAGAAACGCATGTTTCTCGAATCCGTCATGCATGTAACATGTACGGAACCTGGAATGCCATGTTGATGGAATTCATGTAAATTAAATATCTATTAGGTTGAATACACTCCAGAAGTATTCTTCTGTGAAAAATGAACGAATTCGAAACTTGTGTTAGGGAAAGCTTGTGAAAATGTGTACACGAGTCTATATGAAATTATTCCTTTTATAGAGGATGAAAAATCAGTAATCCACATGGTCACAACTCAGGAATGCATGTTTGTCGAATCCGTCATGCATGTAACATGTACGGAACACGAAATATCATGTTGAAGGAATCTATTCAAATTACATATCTCTAGGGTAGAATTCGCTCCAAGAGGGTTTTCCTGTGATCAAAGTGTGATTCTTGAAACTGGTGATAGGAGAAGCAACGAAGTCCAAGGAACTATTTCAAAGTGCATAAGTAACTTGTTTGGTGGTTGAAACATCTGTCATGCGCATGTTCACAGCTCAGAAATGCATGTTTGAGGAATCCGTGATGCATGAAACATGTTCGGAATACGGAATGCCATGGTTATGTAAACAATGTAAATTACATGTGTATTGGTGAGAATTCGCTCAACGAGTGTTTTCTACTGCCAAATGTCCGATTTTAGAACCTGGTGATACAAAAAACTTATGAAGTCAGAGTAAATATTTCAAAGTGTAATATATGCCTTCTTTGGTGGATGAAAGTTCACTAATCCACATGCTCACAACTCAGAAACGCATGTTTCTTGAATCCGTCATGCATGTATCATGTACGGAATCCGGAATGCCATGTTGATGGAATTCATGTAAGTTATATATCTATTAGGTTGAATACACTCCAGAAGTATTCTTCTGTGAAAAATGAACGAATTCGAAACTTGTGTTAGGGAAAGCTTGTGAAAATGTGTACACGAGTCTATATGAAATTATTCCTTTTATAGAGGATGAAAAATCAGTAATCCACATGGTCACAACTCAGGAATGCATGTATGTCGAATCCGTCATGCATGTAACATGTACGGAACACGGAATATCATGTTGAAGGAATCTATTCAAATTACATATCTCTAGGGTAGAATTCACTCCAAGAGGGTTTTTCTGGGATCAAAGTGTGATTCTTGAAACTGGTGATAGGAGAAGCAACGAAGTCCAAGGAACTATTTCAAAGTGCATAAGTAACTTGTTTGGTGGTTGAAACATCTGTCATGCGCATGTTCACAGCTCAGAAATGCATGTTTGAGGAATCCGTGATGCATGAAACATGTTCGGAGTACGGAATGCCATGGTTATGTAAACAATGTAAATTACATGTGTATTGGTGAGAATACGCTCAAAGAGTGTTTTCTACTGCCAAATGTCCGATTTTAGAACCTGGTGATACAAAAAACTTATGAAGTGAGAGTAAATATTTCAAAGTGTAATATATGCCTTCTTTGGTGGATGAAAGTTCACTAATCCACATGCTCACAACTCAGAAACGCATGTTTCTCGAATCCGTCATGCATGTAACATGTACGGAACCCGGAATGCCATGTTGATGGAATTCATGTAAATTATATATCTATTAGGTTGAATACACTCCAGAAGTATTCTTCTGTGAAAAATGAACGAATTCGAAACTTGTGTTAGGGAAAGCTTTTGAAAATGTGTACACGAGTCTATATGAAATTATTCCTTTTATAGAGGATGAAAAATCAGTAATCCACATGGTCACAATTCAGGAATGCATGTATGTCGAATCCGTCATGCATGTAACATGTACGGAACACGGAATATCATGTTGAAGGAATCTATTCAAATTACATATCTCTAGGGTAGAATTCACTCCAAGAGGGTTTTTCTGGGATCAAAGTGTGATTCTTGAAACTGGTGATAGGAGAAGCAACGAAGTCCAAGGAACTATTTCAAAGTGCATAAGTAACTTGTTTGGTGGTTGAAACATCTGTCATGCGCATGTTCACAGCTCAGAAATGCATGTTTGAGGAATCCGTGATGCATGAAACATGTTCGGAATACGGAATGCCATGGTTATGTAAACAATGTAAATTACATGTGTATTGGTGAGAATACGCTCAAAGAGTGTTTTCTACTGCCAAATGTCCGATTTTAGAACCTGGTGATACAAAAAACTTATGAAGTGAGAGTAAATATTTCAAAGTGTAATATATGCCTTCTTTGGTGGATGAAAGTTCACTAATCCACATGCTCACAACTCAGAAACGCATGTTTCTCGAATCCGTCATGCATGTAACATGTACGGAACCCGGAATGCCATGTTGATGGAATTCATGTAAATTAAATATCTATTAGGTTGAATACACTCCAGAAGTATTCTTCTGTGAAAAATGAACGAATTCGAAACTTGTGTTAGGGAAAGCTTGTGAAAATGTGTACACGAGTCTATATGAAATTATTCCTTTTATAGAGGATGAAAAATCAGTAATCCACATGGTCACAACTCAGGAATGCATGTTTGTCGAATCCGTCATGCATGTAACATGTACGGAACACGGAATATCATGTTGAAGGAATCTATTCAAATTACATATCTCTAGGGTAGAATTCGCTCCAAGAGGGTTTTCCTGTGATCAAAGTGTGATTCTTGAAACTGGTGATAGGAGAAGCAACGAAGTCCAAGGAACTATTTCAAAGTGCATAAGTAACTTGTTTGGTGGTTGAAACATCTGTCATGCGCATGTTCACAGCTCAGAAATGCATGTTTGAGGAATCCGTGATGCATGAAACATGTTCGAAATACGGAATGCCATGGTTATGTAAACAATGTAAATTACATGTGTATTGGTGAGAATTCGCTCAACGAGTGTTTTCTACTGCCAAATGTCCGATTTTAGAACCTGGTGATACACAAAAATTATGAAGTCAGAGTAAATATTTCAAAGTGTAATATATGCCTTCTTTGGTGGATGAAAGTTCACTAATCCACATGCTCACAACTCAGAAACGCATGTTTCTCGAATCCGTCATGCATGTATCATGTACGGAACCCGGAATGCCATGTTGATGGAATTCATGTAAATTAAATATCTATTAGTTTGAATACACTCCAGAAGTATTCTTCTGTGAAAAATGAACGAATTCGAAACTTGTGTTAGGGAAAGCTTGTGAAAATGTGTACACGAGTCTATATGAAATTATTCCTTTTATAGAGGATGAAAAATCAGAAATCCACATGGTCACAACTCAGGAATGCATGTTTGTCGAATCCGTCATGCATGTAACATGTACGGAACACGGAATATCATGTTGAAGGAATCTATTCAAATTACATATCTCTAGGGTAGAATTCGCTCCAAGAGGGTTTTTCTGGGATCAAAGTGTGATTCTTGAAACTGGTGATAGGAGAAGCAACGAAGTCCAAGGAACTATTTCAAAGTGAATAAGTAACTTGTTTGGTGGTTGAAACATCTGTCACGCGCATGTTCACAGCTCAGAAATGCATGTTTGAGGAATCCGTGATGCATGAAACATGTTCGGAATACGGAATGCCATGGTTATGTAAACAATGTAAATTACATGTGTATTGGTGAGAATTCGCTCAAAGAGTGTTTTCCACTGCCAAATGTCCGATTTTAGAACCTGGTGATACAAAAAACTTATGAAGTCAGAGTAAATATTTCAAAGTGTAATATATGCCTTCTTTGGTGGATGAAAGTTCACTAAACCACATGCTCACAACTCAGAAACGCATGTTTCTCGAATCCGTCATGCATGTATCATGTACGGAACCCGGAATGCCATGTTGATGGAATTCATGTAAATTATATATCTATTAGGTTGAATACACTCCAGAAGTATTCTTCTGTGAAAAATGAACGAATTCGAAACTTGTGTTAGGGAAAGCTTGTGAAAATGTGTACACGAGTCTATATGAAATTATTCCTTTTATAGAGGATGAAAAATCAGTAATCCACATGGTCACAACTCAGGAATGCATGTTTGTCGAATCCGTCATGCATGTAACATGTACGGAACACGGAATATCATGTTGAAGGAATCTATTCAAATTACATATCTCTAGGGTAGAATTCGCTCCAAGAGGGTTTTCCTGTGATCAAAGTGTGATTCTTGAAACTGGTGATAGGAGAAGCAACGAAGTCCAAGGAACTATTTCAAAGTGCATAAGTAACTTGTTTGGTGGTTGAAACATCTGTCACGCGCATGTTCACAGCTCAGAAATGCATGTTTGAGGAATCCGTGATGCATGAAACATGTTCGGAATACGGAATGCCATGGTTATGTAAACAATGTAAATTACATGTGTATTGGTGAGAATACGCTCAAAGAGTGTTTTCTACTGCCAAATGTCCGATTTTAGAACCTGGTGATACAAAAAACTTATGAAGTGAGAGTAAATATTTCAAAGTGTAATATATGCCTTCTTTGGTGGATGAAAGTTCACTAATCCACATGCTCACAACTCAGAAACGCATGTTTCTCGAATCCGTCATGCATGTAACATGTACGGAACCCGGAATGCCATGTTGATGGAATTCATGTAAATTATATATCTATTAGGTTGAATACACTCCAGAAGTATTCTTCTGTGAAAAATGAACGAATTCGAAACTTGTGTTAGGGAAAGCTTTTGAAAATGTGTACACGAGTCTATATGAAATTATTCCTTTTATAGAGGATGAAAAATCAGTAATCCACATGGTCACAATTCAGGAATGCATGTATGTCGAATCCGTCATGCATGTAACATGTACGGAACACGGAATATCATGTTGAAGGAATCTATTCAAATTACATATCTCTAGGGTAGAATTCACTCCAAGAGGGTTTTTCTGGGATCAAAGTGTGATTCTTGAAACTGGTGATAGGAGAAGCAACGAAGTCCAAGGAACTATTTCAAAGTGCATAAGTAACTTGTTTGGTGGTTGAAACATCTGTCATGCGCATGTTCACAGCTCAGAAATGCATGTTTGAGGAATCCGTGATGCATGAAACATGTTCGGAATACGGAATGCCATGGTTATGTAAACAATGTAAATTACATGTGTATTGGTGAGAATACGCTCAAAGAGTGTTTTCTACTGCCAAATGTCCGATTTTAGAACCTGGTGATACAAAAAACTTATGAAGTGAGAGTAAATATTTCAAAGTGTAATATATGCCTTCTTTGGTGGATGAAAGTTCACTAATCCACATGCTCACAACTCAGAAACGCATGTTTCTCGAATCCGTCATGCATGTAACATGTACGGAACCCGGAATGCCATGTTGATGGAATTCATGTAAATTAAATATCTATTAGGTTGAATACACTCCAGAAGTATTCTTCTGTGAAAAATGAACGAATTCGAAACTTGTGTTAGGGAAAGCTTGTGAAAATGTGTACACGAGTCTATATGAAATTATTCCTTTTATAGAGGATGAAAAATCAGTAATCCACATGGTCACAACTCAGGAATGCATGTTTGTCGAATCCGTCATGCATGTAACATGTACGGAACACGGAATATCATGTTGAAGGAATCTATTCAAATTACATATCTCTAGGGTAGAATTCGCTCCAAGAGGGTTTTCCTGTGATCAAAGTGTGATTCTTGAAACTGGTGATAGGAGAAGCAACGAAGTCCAAGGAACTATTTCAAAGTGCATAAGTAACTTGTTTGGTGGTTGAAACATCTGTCATGCGCATGTTCACAGCTCAGAAATGCATGTTTGAGGAATCCGTGATGCATGAAACATGTTCGAAATACGGAATGCCATGGTTATGTAAACAATGTAAATTACATGTGTATTGGTGAGAATTCGCTCAACGAGTGTTTTCTACTGCCAAATGTCCGATTTTAGAACCTGGTGATACACAAAAATTATGAAGTCAGAGTAAATATTTCAAAGTGTAATATATGCCTTCTTTGGTGGATGAAAGTTCACTAATCCACATGCTCACAACTCAGAAACGCATGTTTCTCGAATCCGTCATGCATGTATCATGTACGGAACCCGGAATGCCATGTTGATGGAATTCATGTAAATTAAATATCTATTAGTTTGAATACACTCCAGAAGTATTCTTCTGTGAAAAATGAACGAATTCGAAACTTGTGTTAGGGAAAGCTTGTGAAAATGTGTACACGAGTCTATATGAAATTATTCCTTTTATAGAGGATGAAAAATCAGAAATCCACATGGTCACAACTCAGGAATGCATGTTTGTCGAATCCGTCATGCATGTAACATGTACGGAACACGGAATATCATGTTGAAGGAATCTATTCAAATTACATATCTCTAGGGTAGAATTCGCTCCAAGAGGGTTTTTCTGGGATCAAAGTGTGATTCTTGAAACTGGTGATAGGAGAAGCAACGAAGTCCAAGGAACTATTTCAAAGTGAATAAGTAACTTGTTTGGTGGTTGAAACATCTGTCACGCGCATGTTCACAGCTCAGAAATGCATGTTTGAGGAATCCGTGATGCATGAAACATGTTCGGAATACGGAATGCCATGGTTATGTAAACAATGTAAATTACATGTGTATTGGTGAGAATTCGCTCAAAGAGTGTTTTCCACTGCCAAATGTCCGATTTTAGAACCTGGTGATACAAAAAACTTATGAAGTCAGAGTAAATATTTCAAAGTGTAATATATGCCTTCTTTGGTGGATGAAAGTTCACTAAACCACATGCTCACAACTCAGAAACGCATGTTTCTCGAATCCGTCATGCATGTATCATGTACGGAACCCGGAATGCCATGTTGATGGAATTCATGTAAATTATATATCTATTAGGTTGAATACACTCCAGAAGTATTCTTCTGTGAAAAATGAACGAATTCGAAACTTGTGTTAGGGAAAGCTTGTGAAAATGTGTACACGAGTCTATATGAAATTATTCCTTTTATAGAGGATGAAAAATCAGTAATCCACATGGTCACAACTCAGGAATGCATGTTTGTCGAATCCGTCATGCATGTAACATGTACGGAACACGGAATATCATGTTGAAGGAATCTATTCAAATTACATATCTCTAGGGTAGAATTCGCTCCAAGAGGGTTTTCCTGTGATCAAAGTGTGATTCTTGAAACTGGTGATAGGAGAAGCAACGAAGTCCAAGGAACTATTTCAAAGTGCATAAGTAACTTGTTTGGTGGTTGAAACATCTGTCACGCGCATGTTCACAGCTCAGAAATGCATGTTTGAGGAATCCGTGATGCATGAAACATGTTCGGAATACGGAATGCCATGGTTATGTAAACAATGTAAATTACATGTGTATTGGTGAGAATTCGCTCAAAGAGTGTTTTCCACTGCCAAATGTCCGATTTTAGAACCTGGTGATACAAAAAACTTATGAAGTCAGAGTAAATATTTCAAAGTGTAATATATGCCTTCTTTGGTGGATGAAAGTTCACTAAACCACATGCTCACAACTCAGAAACGCATGTTTCTCGAATCCGTCATGCATGTATCATGTACGGAACCCGGAATGCCATGTTGATGGAATTCATGTAAATTATATATCTATTAGGTTGAATACACTCCAGAAGTATTCTTCTGTGAAAAATGAACGAATTTGAAACTTGTGTTAGGGAAAGCTTGTGAAAATGTGTATACGCGTCTATAGGAAATTATTCCTTTTATAGAGGATGAAAAATCAGTAATCCACATGGTCACAACTCAGGAATGCATGTATGTCGAATCCGTCATGCATGTAACATGTACGGAACACGGAATATCATGTTGAAGGTATCTATTCAAATTACATATCTCTAGGGTAGAATTCGCTCCAAGAGGGTTTTTCTGGGATCAAAGTGTGATTCTTGAAACTGGTGATAGGAAAAGCAACGAAGTCCAAGGAACTATTTCAAAGTGCATAAGTAACTTGTTTGGTGGTTGAAACATCTGTCATGCGCATGTTCACAGCTCAGAAATGCATGTTTGAGGAATCCGTGATGCATGAAACATGTTCGGAATACGGAATGCCATGGTTATGTAAACAATGTAAATTACATGTGTATTGGTGAGAATACGCTCAAAGAGTGTTTTCTACTGCCAAATGTCCGATTTTAGAACCTGGTGATACAAAAAACTTATGAAGTGAGAGTAAATATTTCAAAGTGTAATATATGCCTTCTTTGGTGGATGAAAGTTCACTAATCCACATGCTCACAACTCAGAAACGCATGTTTCTCGAATCCGTCATGCATGTAACATGTACGGAACCCGGAATGCCATGTTGATGGAATTCATGTAAATTATATATCTATTAGGTTGAATACACTCCAGAAGTATTCTTCTGTGAAAAATGAACGAATTCGAAACTTGTGTTAGGGAAAGCTTGTGAAAATGTGTACACGAGTCTATATGAAATTATTCCTTTTATAGAGGATGAAAAATCAGTAATCCACATGGTCACAATTCAGGAATGCATGTATGTCGAATCCGTCATGCATGTAACATGTACGGAACACGGAATATCATGTTGAAGGAATCTATTCAAATTACATATCTCTAGGGTAGAATTCACTCCAAGAGGGTTTTTCTGGGATCAAAGTGTGATTCTTGAAACTGGTGATAGGAGAAGCAACGAAGTCCAAGGAACTATTTCAAAGTGCATAAGTAACTTGTTTGGTGGTTGAAACATCTGTCATGCGCATGTTCACAGCTCAGAAATGCATGTTTGAGGAATCCGTGATGCATGAAACATGTTCGGAATACGGAATGCCATGGTTATGTAAACAATGTAAATTACATGTGTATTGGTGAGAATACGCTCAAAGAGTGTTTTCTACTGCCAAATGTCCGATTTTAGAACCTGGTGATACAAAAAACTTATGAAGTGAGAGTAAATATTTCAAAGTGTAATATATGCCTTCTTTGGTGGATGAAAGTTCACTAATCCACATGCTCACAACTCAGAAACGCATGTTTCTCGAATCCGTCATGCATGTAACATGTACGGAACCCGGAATGCCATGTTGATGGAATTCATTTAAATTAAATATCTATTAGGTTGAATACACTCCAGAAGTATTCTTCTGTGAAAAATGAACGAATTCGAAACTTGTGTTAGGGAAAGCTTGTGAAAATGTGTACACGAGTCTATATGAAATTATTCCTTTTATAGAGGATGAAAAATCAGTAATCCACATGGTCACAACTCAGGAATGCATGTTTGTCGAATCCGTCATGCATGTAACATGTACGGAACACGGAATATCATGTTGAAGGAATCTATTCAAATTACATATCTCTAGGGTAGAATTCGCTCCAAGAGGGTTTTCCTGTGATCAAAGTGTGATTCTTGAAACTGGTGATAGGAGAAGCAACGAAGTCCAAGGAACTATTTCAAAGTGCATAAGTAACTTGTTTGGTGGTTGAAACATCTGTCATGCGCATGTTCACAGCTCAGAAATGCATGTTTGAGGAATCCGTGATGCATGAAACATGTTCGAAATACGGAATGCCATGGTTATGTAAACAATGTAAATTACATGTGTATTGGTGAGAATTCGCTCAACGAGTGTTTTCTACTGCCAAATGTCCGATTTTAGAACCTGGTGATACACAAAAATTATGAAGTCAGAGTAAATATTTCAAAGTGTAATATATGCCTTCTTTGGTGGATGAAAGTTCACTAATCCACATGCTCACAACTCAGAAACGCATGTTTCTCGAATCCGTCATGCATGTATCATGTACGGAACCCGGAATGCCATGTTGATGGAATTCATGTAAATTAAATATCTATTAGTTTGAATACACTCCAGAAGTATTCTTCTGTGAAAAATGAACGAATTCGAAACTTGTGTTAGGGAAAGCTTGTGAAAATGTGTACACGAGTCTATATGAAATTATTCCTTTTATAGAGGATGAAAAATCAGAAATCCACATGGTCACAACTCAGGAATACATGTTTGTCGAATCCGTCATGCATGTAACATGTACGGAACACGGAATATCATGTTGAAGGAATCTATTCAAATTACATATCCCTAGGGTAGAATTCGCTCCAAGAGGGTTTTTCTGGGATCAAAGTGTGATTCTTGAAACTGGTGATAGGAGAAGCAACGAAGTCCAAGGAACTATTTCAAAGTGAATAAGTAACTTGTTTGGTGGTTGAAACATCTGTCACGCGCATGTTCACAGCTCAGAAATGCATGTTTGAGGAATCCGTGATGCATGAAACATGTTCGGAATACGGAATGCCATGGTTATGTAAACAATGTAAATTACATGTGTATTGGTGAGAATTCGCTCAAAGAGTGTTTTCCACTGCCAAATGTCCGATTTTAGAACCTGGTGATACAAAAAACTTATGAAGTCAGAGTAAATATTTCAAAGTGTAATATATGCCTTCTTTGGTGGATGAAAGTTCACTAAACCACATGCTCACAACTCAGAAACGCATGTTTCTCGAATCCGTCATGCATGTATCATGTACGGAACCCGGAATGCCATGTTGATGGAATTCATGTAAATTATATATCTATTAGGTTGAATACACTCCAGAAGTATTCTTCTGTGAAAAATGAACGAATTCGAAACTTGTGTTAGGGAAAGCTTGTGAAAATGTGTACACGAGTCTATATGAAATTATTCCTTTTATAGAGGATGAAAAATCAGTAATCCACATGGTCACAACTCAGGAATGCATGTTTGTCGAATCCGTCATGCATGTAACATGTACGGAACACGGAATATCATGTTGAAGGAATCTATTCAAATTACATATCTCTAGGGTAGAATTCGCTCCAAGAGGGTTTTCCTGTGATCAAAGTGTGATTCTTGAAACTGGTGATAGGAGAAGCAACGAAGTCCAAGGAACTATTTCAAAGTGCATAAGTAACTTGTTTGGTGGTTGAAACATCTGTCACGCGCATGTTCACAGCTCAGAAATGCATGTTTGAGGAATCCGTGATGCATGAAACATGTTCGGAATACGGAATGCCATGGTTATGTAAACAATGTAAATTACATGTGTATTGGTGAGAATTCGCTCAAAGAGTGTTTTCCACTGCCAAATGTCCGATTTTAGAACCTGGTGATACAAAAAACTTATGAAGTCAGAGTAAATATTTCAAAGTGTAATATATGCCTTCTTTGGTGGATGAAAGTTCACTAATCCACATGCTCACAACTCAGAAACGCATGTTTCTCGAATCCGTCATGCATGTATCATGTACGGAACCCGGAATGCCATGTTGATGGAATTCATGTAAATTATATATCTATTAGGTTGAATACACTCCAGAAGTATTCTTCTGTGAAAAATGAACGAATTTGAAACTTGTGTTAGGGAAAGCTTGTGAAAATGTGTATACGCGTCTATAGGAAATTATTCCTTTTATAGAGGATGAAAAATCAGTAATCCACATGGTCACAACTCAGGAATGCATGTATGTCGAATCCGTCATGCATGTAACATGTACGGAACACGGAATATCATGTTGAAGGTATCTATTCAAATTACATATCTCTAGGGTAGAATTCGCTCCAAGAGGGTTTTTCTGGGATCAAAGTGTGATTCTTGAAACTGGTGATAGGAAAAGCAACGAAGTCCAAGGAACTATTTCAAAGTGCATAAGTAACTTGTTTGGTGGTTGAAACATCTGTCATGCGCATGTTCACAGCTCAGAAATGCATGTTTGAGGAATCCGTGATGCATGAAACATGTTTGGAATATGGAATGCCATGGTTATGTAAACAATGTAAATTACATGTGTATTGGTGAGAATTCGCTCAAAGAGTGTTTTCTACTGCAAATGTGCGATTTTAGGACCTGGTGAAACACAAAAATTATGAAGTCAGAGTAAATATTTCAAAGTGTAATATATGCCTTCTTTGGTGGATGAAAGTTCACTAATCCACATGCCCACAACTCAGAAACGCATGTTTCTCGAATCCGTCATGCATGTATCATGTACGGAACCCGGAATGCCATGTTGATGGAATTCATGTAAATTATATATCTATTAGGTTGAATACACTCCAGAAGTATTCTTCTGTGAAAAATGAACGAATTTGAAACTTGTGTTAGGGAAAGCTTGTGAAAATGTGTACACGAGTCTATATGAAATTTTTCCTTTTATAGAGGATGAAAAATCAGTAATCCACATGGTCACAACTCAGGAATGCATGTTTGTCGAATCCGTCATGCATGTAACATGTACGGAACACGGAATATCATGTTGAAGGAATCTATTCAAATTACATATCTCTAGGGTAGAATTCGCTCCAAGAGGGTTTTCCTGGGATCAAAGTGTGATTCTTGAAACTGGTGATAGGAGAAGCAACGAAGTCCAAGGAACTATTTCAAAGTGCATAAGTAACTTGTTTGGTGGTTGAAACATCTGTCATGCACATGTCCACAGCTCAGAAATGCATGTTTGAGGAATCCGTGATGCATGAAACATGTTCGGAATACGGAATGCCATGGTTATGTAAACAATGTAAATTACATGTGTATTGGTGAGAATTCGCTCAACGAGTGTTTTCTACTGCCAAATGTCCGATTTTAGAACCTGGTGATACACAAAAATTATGAAGTCAGAGTAAATATTTCAAAGTGTAATATATGCTTTCTTTGGTGGATGAAAGTTCACTAATCCACATGCTCACAACTCAGAAACGCATGTTTCTCGAATCCGTCATGCATGTAACATGTACGGAACCTGGAATGCCATGTTGATGGAATTCATGTAAATTAAATATCTATTAGGTTGAATACACTCCAGAAGTATTCTTCTGTGAAAAATGAACGAATTCGAAACTTGTGTTAGGGAAAGCTTGTGAAAATGTGTACACGAGTCTATATGAAATTATTCCTTTTATAGAGGATGAAAAATCAGTAATCCACATGGTCACAACTCAGGAATGCATGTTTGTCGAATCCGTCATGCATGTAACATGTACGGAACACGAAATATCATGTTGAAGGAATCTATTCAAATTACATATCTCTAGGGTAGAATTCGCTCCAAGAGGGTTTTCCTGTGATCAAAGTGTGATTCTTGAAACTGGTGATAGGAGAAGCAACGAAGTCCAAGGAACTATTTCAAAGTGCATAAGTAACTTGTTTGGTGGTTGAAACATCTGTCATGCGCATGTTCACAGCTCAGAAATGCATGTTTGAGGAATCCGTGATGCATGAAACATGTTCGGAATACGGAATGCCATGGTTATGTAAACAATGTAAATTACATGTGTATTGGTGAGAATTCGCTCAACGAGTGTTTTCTACTGCCAAATGTCCGATTTTAGAACCTGGTGATACAAAAAACTTATGAAGTCAGAGTAAATATTTCAAAGTGTAATATATGCCTTCTTTGGTGGATGAAAGTTCACTAATCCACATGCTCACAACTCAGAAACGCATGTTTCTTGAATCCGTCATGCATGTATCATGTACGGAATCCGGAATGCCATGTTGATGGAATTCATGTAAGTTATATATCTATTAGTTTGAATACACTCCAGAAGTATTCTTCTGTGAAAAATGAACGAATTCGAAACTTGTGTTAGGGAAAGCTTGTGAAAATGTGTACACGAGTCTATATGAAATTATTCCTTTTATAGAGGATGAAAAATCAGAAATCCACATGCTCACAACTCAGGAATGCATGTTTGTCGAATCCGTCATGCATGTAACATGTACGGAACACGGAATATCATGTTGAAGGAATCTATTCAAATTACATATCTCTAGGGTAGAATTCGCTCCAAGAGGGTTTTTCTGGGATCAAAGTGTGATTCTTGAAACTGGTGATAGGAGAAGCAACGAAGTCCAAGGAACTATTTCAAAGTGAATAAGTAACTTGTTTGGTGGTTGAAACATCTGTCACGCGCATGTTCACAGCTCAGAAATGCATGTTTGAGAAATCCGTGATGCATGAAACATGTTCGGAATACGGAATGCCATGGTTATGTAAACAATGTAAATTACATGTGTATTGGTGAGAATTCGCTCAAAGAGTGTTTTCCACTGCCAAATGTCCGATTTTAGAACCTGGTGATACAAAAAACTTATGAAGTCAGAGTAAATATTTCAAAGTGTAATATATGCCTTCTTTGGTGGATGAAAGTTCACTAAACCACATGCTCACAACTCAGAAACGCATGTTTCTCGAATCCGTCATGCATGTATCATGTACGGAACCCGGAATGCCATGTTGATGGAATTCATGTAAATTATATATCTATTAGGTTGAATACACTCCAGAAGTATTCTTCTGTGAAAAATGAACGAATTTGAAACTTGTGTTAGGGAAAGCTTGTGAAAATGTGTATACGCGTCTATAGGAAATTATTCCTTTTATAGAGGATGAAAAATCAGTAATCCACATGGTCACAACTCAGGAATGCATGTATGTCGAATCCGTCATGCATGTAACATGTACGGAACACGGAATATCATGTTGAAGGTATCTATTCAAATTACATATCTCTAGGGTAGAATTCGCTCCAAGAGGGTTTTTCTGGGATCAAAGTGTGATTCTTGAAACTGGTGATAGGAGAAGCAACGAAGTCCAAGGAACTATTTCAAAGTGCATAAGTAACTTGTTTGGTGGTTGAAACATCTGTCATGCGCATGTTCACAGCTCAGAAATGCATGTTTGAGGAATCCGTGATGCATGAAACATGTTTGGAATATGGAATGCCATGGTTATGTAAACAATGTAAATTACATGTGTATTGGTGAGAATTCGCTCAAAGAGTGTTTTCTACTGCAAATGTGCGATTTTAGGACCTGGTGAAACACAAAAATTATGAAGTCAGAGTAAATATTTCAAAGTGTAATATATGCCTTCTTTGGTGGATGAAAGTTCACTAATCCACATGCTCACAACTCAGAAACGCATGTTTCTCGAATCCGTCATGCATGTATCATGTACGGAACCCGGAATGCCATGTTGATGGAATTCATGTAAATTATATATCTATTAGGTTGAATACACTCCAGAAGTATTCTTCTGTGAAAAATGAACGAATTCGAAACTTGTGTTAGGGAAAGCTTGTGAAAATGTGTACACGAGTCTATATGAAATTATTCCTTTTATAGAGGATGAAAAATCAGTAATCCACATGGTCACAACTCAGGAATGCATGTTTGTCGAATCCGTCATGCATGTAACATGTACGGAACACGGAATATCATGTTGAAGGAATCTATTCAAATTACATATCTCTAGGGTAGAATTCGCTCCAAGAGGGTTTTCCTGGGATCAAAGTGTGATTCTTGAAACTGGTGATAGGAGAAGCAACGAAGTCCAAGGAACTATTTCAAAGTGCATAAGTAACTTGTTTGGTGGTTGAAACATCTGTCATGCGCATGTTCACAGCTCAGAAATGCATGTTTGAGGAATCCGTGATGCATGAAACATGTTCGGAATACGGAATGCCATGGTTATGTAAACAATGTAAATTACATGTGTATTGGTGAGAATTCGCTCAACGAGTGTTTTCTACTGCCAAATGTCCGATTTTAGAACCTGGTGATACACAAAAATTATGAAGTCAGAGTAAATATTTCAAAGTGTAATATATGCTTTCTTTGGTGGATGAAAGTTCACTAATCCACATGCTCACAACTCAGAAACGCATGTTTCTCGAATCCGTCATGCATGTAACATGTACGGAACCTGGAATGCCATGTTGATGGAATTCATGTAAATTAAATATCTATTAGGTTGAATACACTCCAGAAGTATTCTTCTGTGAAAAATGAACGAATTCGAAACTTGTGTTAGGGAAAGCTTGTGAAAATGTGTACACGAGTCTATATGAAATTATTCCTTTTATAGAGGATGAAAAATCAGTAATCCACATGGTCACAACTCAGGAATGCATGTTTGTCGAATCCGTCATGCATGTAACATGTACGGAACACGAAATATCATGTTGAAGGAATCTATTCAAATTACATATCTCTAGGGTAGAATTCGCTCCAAGAGGGTTTTCCTGTGATCAAAGTGTGATTCTTGAAACTGGTGATAGGAGAAGCAACGAAGTCCAAGGAACTATTTCAAAGTGCATAAGTAACTTGTTTGGTGGTTGAAACATCTGTCATGCGCATGTTCACAGCTCAGAAATGCATGTTTGAGGAATCCGTGATGCATGAAACATGTTCGGAATACGGAATGCCATGGTTATGTAAACAATGTAAATTACATGTGTATTGGTGAGAATTCGCTCAACGAGTGTTTTCTACTGCCAAATGTCCGATTTTAGAACCTGGTGATACAAAAAACTTATGAAGTCAGAGTAAATATTTCAAAGTGTAATATATGCCTTCTTTGGTGGATGAAAGTTCACTAATCCACATGCTCACAACTCAGAAACGCATGTTTCTTGAATCCGTCATGCATGTATCATGTACGGAATCCGGAATGCCATGTTGATGGAATTCATGTAAGTTATATATCTATTAGGTTGAATACACTCCAGAAGTATTCTTCTGTGAAAAATGAACGAATTCGAAACTTGTGTTAGGGAAAGCTTGTGAAAATGTGTACACGAGTCTATATGAAATTATTCCTTTTATAGAGGATGAAAAATCAGTAATCCACATGGTCACAACTCAGGAATGCATGTATGTCGAATCCGTCATGCATGTAACATGTACGGAACACGGAATATCATGTTGAAGGAATCTATTCAAATTACATATCTCTAGGGTAGAATTGGCTCCAAGAGGGTTTTCCTGTGATCAAAGTATGATTCTTGAAACTGGTGATAGGAGAAGCAACGAAGTCCAAGGAACTATTTCAAAGTGCATAAGTAACTTGTTTGGTGGTTGAAACATCTGTCATGCGCATGTTCACAGCTCAGAAATGCATGTTTGAGGAATCCGTGATGCATGAAACATGTTCGGAATACGGAATGCCATGGTTATGTAAACAATGTAAAGTACATGTGTATTGGTGAGAATTCGCTCAAAGAGTGTTTTCTAGTGCAAATGTCCGATATTAGAACCTGGTGATACAAAAAACTTATGAAGTCAGAGTAAATATTTCAAAGTGTAATATATGCCTTCTTTGGTGGATGAAAGTTCACTAATCCACATGCTCACAACTCAGAAACGCATGTTTCTCGAATCCATCATGCATGTATCATGTACGGAACCCGGAATGCCATGTTGATGGAATTCATGTAAATTATATATCTATTAGGTTGAATACACTCCAGAAGTATTCTTCTGTGAAAAATGAACGAATTCGAAACTTGTGTTAGGGAAAGCTTGTGAAAATGTGTACACGAGTCTATATGAAATTATTCCTTTTATAGAGGATGAAAAATCAGTAATCCACTTGCTCACAACTCAGGAATGCATGTATGTCGAATCCATCATGCATGTAACATGTACGGAACACGGAATATCATGTTGAAGGAATCTATTCAAATTACATATCTCTAGGGTAGAATTCGCTCCAAGAGGGTTTTCCTGGGATCAAAGTGTGATTCTTGAAACTGGTGATAGGAGAAGCAACGAAGTCCAAGGAACTATTTCAAAGTGCATAAGTAACTTGTTTGGTGGTTGAAACATCTGTCATGCGCATGTTCACAGCTCAGAAATGCATGTTTGAGGATTCCGTGATGCATGAAACATGTTCGGAATACGGAATGCCATGGTTATGTAAACAATGTAAATTACATGTGTATTCAGAGAATTCGCTCAACGAATGTTTTCTACTGCCAAATGTCCGATTTTAGAACCTGGTGATACAAAAAACTTATGAAGTCAGAGTAAATATTTCAAAGTGTAATATATGCCTTCTTTGGTGGATGAAAGTTCACTAATCCACATGCTCACAACTCAGAAACGCATGTTTCTTGAATCCGTCATGCATGTATCATGTACGGAATCCGGAATGCCATGTTGATGGAATTCATGTAAGTTATATATCTATTAGGTTGAATACACTCCAGAAGTATTCTTCTGTGAAAAATGAACGAATTCGAAACTTGTGTTAGGGAAAGCTTGTGAAAATGTGTACACGAGTCTATATGAAATTATTCCTTTTATAGAGGATGAAAAATCAGTAATCCACATGGTCACAACTCAGGAATGCATGTATGTCGAATCCGTCATGCATGTAACATGTACGGAACACGGAATATCATGTTGAAGGAATCTATTCAAATTACATATCTCTAGGGTAGAATTGGCTCCAAGAGGGTTTTCCTGTGATCAAAGTATGATTCTTGAAACTGGTGATAGGAGAAGCAACGAAGTCCAAGGAACTATTTCAAAGTGCATAAGTAACTTGTTTGGTGGTTGAAACATCTGTCATGCGCATGTTCACAGCTCAGAAATGCATGTTTGAGGAATCCGTGATGCATGAAACATGTTCGGAATACGGAATGCCATGGTTATGTAAACAATGTAAATTACATGTGTATTGGTGAGAATACGCTCAAAGAGTGTTTTCTACTGCCAAATGTCCGATTTTAGAACCTGGTGATACAAAAAACTTATGAAGTCAGAGTAAATATTTCAAAGTGTAATATATGCCTTCTTTGGTGGATGAAAGTTCACTAATCCACATGCTCACAACTCAGAAACGCATGTTTCTCGAATCCGTCATGCATGTAACATGTACGGAACCCGGAATGCCATGTTGATGGAATTCATGTAAATTAAATATCTATTAGGTTGAATACACTCCAGAAGTATTCTTCTGTGAAAAATGAACGAATTCGAAACTTGTGTTAGGGAAAGCTTGTGAAAATGTGTACACGAGTCTATATGAAATTATTCCTTTTATAGAGGATGAAAAATCAGTAATCCACATGGTCACAACTCAGGAATGCATGTTTGTCGAATCCGTCATGCATGTAACATGTACGGAACACGGAATATCATGTTGAAGGAATCTATTCAAATTACATATCTCTAGGGTAGAATTCGCTCCAAGAGGGTTTTCCTGTGATCAAAGTGTGATTCTTGAAACTGGTGATAGGAGAAGCAACGAAGTCCAAGGAACTATTTCAAAGTGCATAAGTAACTTGTTTGGTGGTTGAAACATCTGTCATGCGCATGTTCACAGCTCAGAAATGCATGTTTGAGGAATCCGTGATGCATGAAACATGTTCGAAATACGGAATGCCATGGTTATGTAAACAATGTAAATTACATGTGTATTGGTGAGAATTCGCTCAACGAGTGTTTTCTACTGCCAAATGTCCGATTTTAGAACCTGGTGATACACAAAAATTATGAAGTCAGAGTAAATATTTCAAAGTGTAATATATGCCTTCTTTGGTGGATGAAAGTTCACTAATCCACATGCTCACAACTCAGAAACGCATGTTTCTCGAATCCGTCATGCATGTAACATGTACGGAACCCGGAATGCCACGTTGATGGAATTCATGTAAATTAAATATCTATTAGTTTGAATACACTCCAGAAGTATTCTTCTGTGAAAAATGAACGAATTCGAAACTTGTGTTAGGGAAAGCTTGTGAAAATGTGTACACGAGTCTATATGAAATTATTCCTTTTATAGAGGATGAAAAATCAGAAATCCACATGCTCACAACTCAGGAATGCATGTTTGTCGAATCCGTCATGCATGTAACATGTACGGAACACGGAATATCATGTTGAAGGAATCTATTCAAATTACATATCTCTAGGGTAGAATTCGCTCCAAGAGGGTTTTTCTGGGATCAAAGTGTGATTCTTGAAACTGGTGATAGGAGAAGCAACGAAGTCCAAGGAACTATTTCAAAGTGAATAAGTAACTTGTTTGGTGGTTGAAACATCTGTCACGCGCATGTTCACAGCTCAGAAATGCATGTTTGAGGAATCCGTGATGCATGAAACATGTTCGGAATACGGAATGCCATGGTTATGTAAACAATGTAAATTACATGTGTATTGGTGAGAATTCGCTCAAAGAGTGTTTTCCACTGCCAAATGTCCGATTTTAGAACCTGGTGATACAAAAAACTTATGAAGTCAGAGTAAATATTTCAAAGTGTAATATATGCCTTCTTTGGTGGATGAAAGTTCACTAATCCACATGCTCACAACTCAGAAACGCATGTTTCTCGAATCCATTATGCATGTATCATGTACGGAACCCGGAATGCCATGTTGATGGAATTCATGTAAATTATATATCTATTAGGTTGAATACACTCCAGAAGTATTCTTCTGTGAAAAATGAACGAATTCGAAACTTGTGTTAGGGAAAGCTTGTGAAAATGTGTACACGAGTCTATATGAAATTATTCCTTTTATAGAGGATGAAAAATCAGTAATCCACTTGCTCACAACTCAGGAATGCATGTATGTCGAATCCATCATGCATGTAACATGTACGGAACACGGAATATCATGTTGAAGGAATCTATTCAAATTACATATCTCTAGGGTAGAATTCGCTCCAAGAGGGTTTTCCTGGGATCAAAGTGTGATTCTTGAAACTGGTGATAGGAGAAGCAACGAAGTCCAAGGAACTATTTCAAAGTGCATAAGTAACTTGTTTGGTGGTTGAAACATCTGTCATGCGCATGTTCACAGCTCAGAAATGCATGTTTGAGGAATCCGTGATGCATGAAACATGTTCGGAATACGGAATGCCATGGTTATGTAAACAATGTAAATTACATGTGTATTGGTGAGAATTCGCTCAACGAGTGTTTTCTACTGCCAAATGTCCGATTTTAGAACCTGGTGATACACAAAAATTATGAAGTCAGAGTAAATATTTCAAAGTGTAATATATGCCTTCTTTGGTGGATGAAAGTTCACTAATCCACATGCTCACAACTCAGAAACGCATGTTTCTCGAATCCGTCATGCATGTAACATGTACGGAACCTGGAATGCCATGTTGATGGAATTCATGTAAATTAAATATCTATTAGGTTGAATACACTCCAGAAGTATTCTTCTGTGAAAAATGAACGAATTCGAAACTTGTGTTAGGGAAAGCTTGTGAAAATGTGTACACGAGTCTATATGAAATTATTCCTTTTATAGAGGATGAAAAATCAGTAATCCACATGGTTACAACTCAGGAATGCATGTTTGTCGAATCCGTCATGCATGTAACATGTACGGAACACGAAATATCATGTTGAAGGAATCTATTCAAATTACATATCTCTAGGGTAGAATTCGCTCCAAGAGGGTTTTCCTGTGATCAAAGTGTGATTCTTGAAACTGGTGATAGGAGAAGCAACGAAGTCCAAGGAACTATTTCAAAGTGCATAAGTAACTTGTTTGGTGGTTGAAACATCTGTCATGCGCATGTTCACAGCTCAGAAATGCATGTTTGAGGAATCCGTGATGCATGAAACATGTTCGGAATACGGAATGCCATGGTTATGTAAACAATGTAAATTACATGTGTATTGGTGAGAATTCGCTCAACGAGTGTTTTCTACTGCCAAATGTCCGATTTTAGAACCTGGTGATACACAAAAATTATGAAGTCAGAGTAAATATTTCAAAGTGTAATATATGCCTTCTTTGGTGGATGAAAGTTCACTAATCCACATGCTCACAACTCAGAAACGCATGTTTCTCGAATCCGTCATGCATGTAACATGTACGGAACCCGGAATGCCATGTTGATGGAATTCATGTAAATTAAATATCTATTAGTTTGAATACACTCCAGAAGTATTCTTCTGTGAAAAATGAACGAATTCGAAACTTGTGTTAGGGAAAGCTTGTGAAAATGTGTACACGAGTCTATATGAAATTATTCCTTTTATAGAGGATGAAAAATCAGAAATCCACATGCTCACAACTCAGGAATGCATGTTTGTCGAATCCGTCATGCATGTAACATGTACGGAACACGGAATATCATGTTGAAGGAATCTATTCAAATTACATATCTCTAGGGTAGAATTCGCTCCAAGAGGGTTTTTCTGGGATCAAAGTGTGATTCTTGAAACTGGTGATAGGAGAAGCAACGAAGTCCAAGGAACTATTTCAAAGTGAATAAGTAACTTGTTTGGTGGTTGAAACATCTGTCACGCGCATGTTTACAGCTCAGAAATGCATGTTTGAGGAATCCGTGATGCATGAAACATGTTCGGAATACGGAATGCCATGGTTATGTAAACAATGTAAATTACATGTGTATTGGTGAGAATTCGCTCAAAGAGTGTTTTCCACTGCCAAATGTCCGATTTTAGAACCTGGTGATACAAAAAACTTATGAAGTCAGAGTAAATATTTCAAAGTGTAATATATGCCTTCTTTGGTGGATGAAAGTTCACTAAACCACATGCTCACAACTCAGAAACGCATGTTTCTCGAATCCGTCATGCATGTATCATGTACGGAACCCGGAATGCCATGTTGATGGAATTCATGTAAATTATATATCTATTAGGTTGAATACACTCCAGAAGTATTCTTCTGTGAAAAATGAACGAATTTGAAACTTGTGTTAGGGAAAGCTTGTGAAAATGTGTATACGCGTCTATAGGAAATTATTCCTTTTATAGAGGATGAAAAATCAGTAATCCACATGGTCACAACTCAGGAATGCATGTATGTCGAATCCGTCATGCATGTAACATGTACGGAACACGGAATATCATGTTGAAGGTATCTATTCAAATTACATATCTCTAGGGTAGAATTCGCTCCAAGAGGGTTTTTCTGGGATCAAATTGTGATTCTTGAAACTGGTGATAGGAGAAGCAACGAAGTCCAAGGAACTATTTCAAAGTGCATAAGTAACTTGTTTGGTGGTTGAAACATCTGTCATGCGCATGTTCACAGCTCAGAAATGCATGTTTGAGGAATCCGTGATGCATGAAACATGTTTGGAATATGGAATGCCATGGTTATGTAAACAATGTAAATTACATGTGTATTGGTGAGAATTCGCTCAAAGAGTGTTTTCTACTGCAAATGTGCGATTTTAGGACCTGGTGAAACACTAAAATTATGAAGTCAGAGTAAATATTTCAAAGTGTAATATATGCCTTCTTTGGTGGATGAAAGTTCACTAATCCACATGCTCACAACTCAGAAACGCATGTTTCTCGAATCCGTCATGCATGTATCATGTACGGAACCCGGAATGCCATGTTGATGGAATTCATGTAAATTATATATCTATTAGGTTGAATACACTCCAGAAGTATTCTTCTGTGAAAAATGAACGAATTCGAAACTTGTGTTAGGGAAAGCTTGTGAAAATGTGTACACGAGTCTATATGAAATTATTCCTTTTATAGAGGATGAAAAATCAGTAATCCACATGGTCACAACTCAGGAATGCATGTTTGTCGAATCCGTCATGCATGTAACATGTACGGAACACGGAATATCATGTTGAAGGAATCTATTCAAATTACATATCTCTAGGGTAGAATTCGCTCCAAGAGGGTTTTCCTGGGATCAAAGTGTGATTCTTGAAACTGGTGATAGGAGAAGCAACGAAGTCCAAGGAACTATTTCAAAGTGCATAAGTAACTTGTTTGGTGGTTGAAACATCTGTCATGCGCATGTTCACAGCTCAGAAATGCATGTTTGAGGAATCCGTGATGCATGAAACATGTTCGGAATACGGAATGCCATGGTTATGTAAACAATGTAAATTACATGTGTATTGGTGAGAATTCGCTCAACGAGTGTTTTCTACTGCCAAATGTCCGATTTTAGAACCTGGTGATACACAAAAATTATGAAGTCAGAGTAAATATTTCAAAGTGTAATATATGCTTTCTTTGGTGGATGAAAGTTCACTAATCCACATGCTCACAACTCAGAAACGCATGTTTCTCGAATCCGTCATGCATGTAACATGTACGGAACCCGGAATGCCATGTTGATGGAATTCATGTAAATTAAATATCTATTAGGTTGAATACACTCCAGAAGTATTCTTCTGTGAAAAATGAACGAATTCGAAACTTGTGTTAGGGAAAGCTTGTGAAAATGTGTACACGAGTCTATATGAAATTATTCCTTTTATAGAGGATGAAAAATCAGTAATCCACATGGTCACAACTCAGGAATGCATGTTTGTCGAATCCGTCATGCATGTAACATGTACGGAACACGAAATATCATGTTGAAGGAATCTATTCAAATTACATATCTCTAGGGTAGAATTCGCTCCAAGAGGGTTTTCCTGTGATCAAAGTGTGATTCTTGAAACTGGTGATAGGAGAAGCAACGAAGTCCAAGGAACTATTTCAAAGTGCATAAGTAACTTGTTTGGTGGTTGAAACATCTGTCATGCGCATGTTCACAGCTCAGAAATGCATGTTTGAGGAATCCGTGATGCATGAAACATGTTCGGAATACGGAATGCCATGGTTATGTAAACAATGTAAATTACATGTGTATTGGTGAGAATTCGCTCAACGAGTGTTTTCTACTGCCAAATGTCCGATTTTAGAACCTGGTGATACAAAAAACTTATGAAGTCAGAGTAAATATTTCAAAGTGTAATATATGCCTTCTTTGGTGGATGAAAGTTCACTAATCCACATGCTCACAACTCAGAAACGCATGTTTCTTGAATCCGTCATGCATGTATCATGTACGGAATCCGGAATGCCATGTTGATGGAATTCATGTAAGTTATATATCTATTAGGTTGAATACACTCCAGAAGTATTCTTCTGTGAAAAATGAACGAATTCGAAACTTGTGTTAGGGAAAGCTTGTGAAAATGTGTACACGAGTCTATATGAAATTATTCCTTTTATAGAGGATGAAAAATCAGTAATCCACATGGTCACAACTCAGGAATGCATGTATGTCGAATCCGTCATGCATGTAACATGTACGGAACACGGAATATCATGTTGAAGGAATCTATTCAAATTACATATCTCTAGGGTAGAATTGGCTCCAAGAGGGTTTTCCTGGGATCAAAGTGTGATTCTTGAAACTGGTGATAGGAGAAGCAACGAAGTCCAAGGAACTATTTCAAAGTGCATAAGTAACTTGTTTGGTGGTTGAAACATCTGTCATGCGCATGTTCACAGCTCAGAAATGCATGTTTGAGGAATCCGTGATGCATGAAACATGTTCGGAATACGGAATGCCATGGTTATGTAAACAATGTAAAGTACATGTGTATTGGTGAGAATTCGCTCAAAGAGTGTTTTCTAGTGCAAATGTCCGATATTAGAACCTGGTGATACAAAAAACTTATGAAGTCAGAGTAAATATTTCAAAGTGTAATATATGCCTTCTTTGGTGGATGAAAGTTCACTAATCCACATGCTCACAACTCAGAAACGCATGTTTCTCGAATCCGTCATGCATGTATCATGTACGGAACCCGGAATGCCATGTTGATGGAATTCATGTAAATTATATATCTATTAGGTTGAATACACTCCAGAAGTATTCTTCTGTGAAAAATGAACGAATTCGAAACTTGTGTTAGGGAAAGCTTGTGAAAATGTGTACACGAGTCTATATGAAATTATTCCTTTTATAGAGGATGAAAAATCAGTAATCCACTTGCTCACAACTCAGGAATGCATGTATGTCGAATCCATCATGCATGTAACATGTACGGAACACGGAATATCATGTTGAAGGAATCTATTCAAATTACATATCTCTAGGGTAGAATTCGCTCCAAGAGGGTTTTCCTGGGATCAAAGTGTGATTCTTGAAACTGGTGATAGGAGAAGCAACGAAGTCCAAGGAACTATTTCAAAGTGCATAAGTAACTTGTTTGGTGGTTGAAACATCTGTCATGCGCATGTTCACAGCTCAGAAATGCATGTTTGAGGATTCCGTGATGCATGAAACATGTTCGGAATACGGAATGCCATGGTTATGTAAACAATGTAAATTACATGTGTATTCAGAGAATTCGCTCAACGAATGTTTTCTACTGCCAAATGTCCGATTTTAGAACCTGGTGATACAAAAAACTTATGAAGTCAGAGTAAATATTTCAAAGTGTAATATATGCCTTCTTTGGTGGATGAAAGTTCACTAATCCACATGCTCCCAACTCAGAAACGCATGTTTCTCGAATCCGTCATGCATGTATCATGTACGGAACCCGGAATGCCATGTTGATGGAATTCATGTAAATTATATATCTATTAGGTTGAATACACTCCAGAAGTATTCTTCTGTGAAAAATGAACGAATTCGAAACTTGTGTTAGGGAAAGCTTGTGAAAATGTGTACACGAGTCTATATGAAATTATTCCTTTTATAGAGGATGAAAAATCAGTAATCCACATGGTCACAATTCAGGAATGCATGTATGTCGAATCCGTCATGCATGTAACATGTACGGAACACGGAATATCATGTTGAAGGAATCTATTCAAATTACATATCTCTAGGGTAGAATTCACTCCAAGAGGGTTTTTCTGGGATCAAAGTGTGATTCTTGAAACTGGTGATAGGAGAAGCAACGAAGTCCAAGGAACTATTTCAAAGTGCATAAGTAACTTGTTTGGTGGTTGAAACATCTGTCATGCACATGTTCACAGCTCAGAAATGCATGTTTGAGGAATCCGTGATGCATGAAACATGTTCGGAATACGGAATGCCATGGTTATGTAAACAATGTAAATTACATGTGTATTGGTGAGAATACGCTCAAAGAGTGTTTTCTACTGCCAAATGTCCGATTTTAGAACCTGGTGATACAAAAAACTTATGAAGTCAGAGTAAATATTTCAAAGTGTAATATATGCCTTCTTTGGTGGATGAAAGTTCACTAATCCACATGCTCACAACTCAGAAACGCATGTTTCTCGAATCCGTCATGCATGTAACATGTACGGAACCCGGAATGCCATGTTGATGGAATTCATGTAAATTAAATATCTATTAGGTTGAATACACTCCAGAAGTATTCTTCTGTGAAAAATGAACGAATTCGAAACTTGTGTTAGGGAAAGCTTGTGAAAATGTGTACACGAGTCTATATGAAATTATTCCTTTTATAGAGGATGAAAAATCAGTAATCCACATGGTCACAACTCAGGAATGCATGTTTGTCGAATCCGTCATGCATGTAACATGTACGGAACACGGAATATCATGTTGAAGGAATCTATTCAAATTACATATCTCTAGGGTAGAATTCGCTCCAAGAGGGTTTTCCTGTGATCAAAGTGTGATTCTTGAAACTGGTGATAGGAGAAGCAACGAAGTCCAAGGAACTATTTCAAAGTGCATAAGTAACTTGTTTGGTGGTTGAAACATCTGTCATGCGCATGTTCACAGCTCAGAAATGCATGTTTGAGGAATCCGTGATGCATGAAACATGTTCGAAATACGGAATGCCATGGTTATGTAAACAATGTAAATTACATGTGTATTGGTGAGAATTCGCTCAACGAGTGTTTTCTACTGCCAAATGTCCGATTTTAGAACCTGGTGATACACAAAAATTATGAAGTCAGAGTAAATATTTCAAAGTGTAATATATGCCTTCTTTGGTGGATGAAAGTTCACTAATCCACATGCTCACAACTCAGAAACGCATGTTTCTCGAATCCGTCATGCATGTAACATGTACGGAACCCGGAATGCCACGTTGATGGAATTCATGTAAATTAAATATCTATTAGTTTGAATACACTCCAGAAGTATTCTTCTGTGAAAAATGAACGAATTCGAAACTTGTGTTAGGGAAAGCTTGTGAAAATGTGTACACGAGTCTATATGAAATTATTCCTTTTATAGAGGATGAAAAATCAGAAATCCACATGCTCACAACTCAGGAATGCATGTTTGTCGAATCCGTCATGCATGTAACATGTACGGAACACGGAATATCATGTTGAAGGAATCTATTCAAATTACATATCTCTAGGGTAGAATTCGCTCCAAGAGGGTTTTTCTGGGATCAAAGTGTGATTCTTGAAACTGGTGATAGGAGAAGCAACGAAGTCCAAGGAACTATTTCAAAGTGAATAAGTAACTTGTTTGGTGGTTGAAACATCTGTCACGCGCATGTTCACAGCTCAGAAATGCATGTTTGAGGAATCCGTGATGCATGAAACATGTTCGGAATACGGAATGCCATGGTTATGTAAACAATGTAAATTACATGTGTATTGGTGAGAATTCGCTCAAAGAGAGTTTTCCACTGCCAAATGTCCGATTTTAGAACCTGGTGATACAAAAAACTTATGAAGTCAGAGTAAATATTTCAAAGTGTAATATACGCCTTCTTTGGTGGATGAAAGTTCACTAATCCACATGCTCACAACTCAGAAACGCATGTTTCTCGAATCCATTATGCATGTATCATGTACGGAACCCGGAATGCCATGTTGATGGAATTCATGTAAATTATATATCTATTAGGTTGAATACACTCCAGAAGTATTCTTCTGTGAAAAATGAACGAATTCGAAACTTGTGTTAGGGAAAGCTTGTGAAAATGTGTACACGAGTCTATATGAAATTATTCCTTTTATAGAGGATGAAAAATCAGTAATCCACTTGCTCACAACTCAGGAATGCATGTATGTCGAATCCATCATGCATGTAACATGTACGGAACACGGAATATCATGTTGAAGGAATCTATTCAAATTACATATCTCTAGGGTAGAATTCGCTCCAAGAGGGTTTTCCTGGGATCAAAGTGTGATTCTTGAAACTGGTGATAGGAGAAGCAACGAAGTCCAAGGAACTATTTCAAAGTGCATAAGTAACTTGTTTGGTGGTTGAAACATCTGTCATGCGCATGTTCACAGCTCAGAAATGCATGTTTGAGGAATCCGTGATGCATGAAACATGTTCGGAATACGGAATGCCATGGTTATGTAAACAATGTAAATTACATGTGTATTGGTGAGAATTCGCTCAACGAGTGTTTTCTACTGCCAAATGTCCGATTTTAGAACCTGGTGATACACAAAAATTATGAAGTCAGAGTAAATATTTCAAAGTGTAATATATGCTTTCTTTGGTGGATGAAAGTTCACTAATCCACATGCTCACAACTCAGAAACGCATGTTTCTCGAATCCGTCATGCATGTAACATGTACGGAACCTGGAATGCCATGTTGATGGAATTCATGTAAATTAAATATCTATTAGGTTGAATACACTCCAGAAGTATTCTTCTGTGAAAAATGAACGAATTCGAAACTTGTGTTAGGGAAAGCTTGTGAAAATGTGTACACGAGTCTATATGAAATTATTCCTTTTATAGAGGATGAAAAATCAGTAATCCACATGGTCACAACTCAGGAATGCATGTTTGTCGAATCCGTCATGCATGTAACATGTACGGAACACGAAATATCATGTTGAAGGAATCTATTCAAATTACATATCTCTAGGGTAGAATTCGCTCCAAGAGGGTTTTCCTGTGATCAAAGTGTGATTCTTGAAACTGGTGATAGGAGAAGCAACGAAGTCCAAGGAACTATTTCAAAGTGCATAAGTAACTTGTTTGGTGGTTGAAACATCTGTCATGCGCATGTTCACAGCTCAGAAATGCATGTTTGAGGAATCCGTGATGCATGAAACATGTTCGGAATACGGAATGCCATGGTTATGTAAACAATGTAAATTACATGTGTATTGGTGAGAATTCGCTCAACGAGTGTTTTCTACTGCCAAATGTCCGATTTTAGAACCTGGTGATACAAAAAACTTATGAAGTCAGAGTAAATATTTCAAAGTGTAATATATGCCTTCTTTGGTGGATGAAAGTTCACTAATCCACATGCTCACAACTCAGAAACGCATGTTTCTTGAATCCGTCATGCATGTATCATGTACGGAATCCGGAATGCCATGTTGATGGAATTCATGTAAGTTATATATCTATTAGGTTGAATACACTCCAGAAGTATTCTTCTGTGAAAAATGAACGAATTCGAAACTTGTGTTAGGGAAAGCTTGTGAAAATGTGTACACGAGTCTATATGAAATTATTCCTTTTATAGAGGATGAAAAATCAGTAATCCACATGGTCACAACTCAGGAATGCATGTATGTCGAATCCGTCATGCATGTAACATGTACGGAACACGGAATATCATGTTGAAGGAATCTATTCAAATTACATATCTCTAGGGTAGAATTGGCTCCAAGAGGGTTTTCCTGTGATCAAAGTATGATTCTTGAAACTGGTGATAGGAGAAGCAACGAAGTCCAAGGAACTATTTCAAAGTGCATAAGTAACTTGTTTGGTGGTTGAAACATCTGTCATGCGCATGTTCACAGCTCAGAAATGCATGTTTGAGGAATCCGTGATGCATGAAACATGTTCGGAATACGGAATGCCATGGTTATGTAAACAATGTAAAGTACATGTGTATTGGTGAGAATTCGCTCAAAGAGTGTTTTCTAGTGCAAATGTCCGATATTAGAACCTGGTGATACAAAAAACTTATGAAGTCAGAGTAAATATTTCAAAGTGTAATATATGCCTTCTTTGGTGGATGAAAGTTCACTAATCCACATGCTCACAACTCAGAAACGCATGTTTCTCGAATCCATCATGCATGTATCATGTACGGAACCCGGAATGCCATGTTGATGGAATTCATGTAAATTATATATCTATTAGGTTGAATACACTCCAGAAGTATTCTTCTGTGAAAAATGAACGAATTCGAAACTTGTGTTAGGGAAAGCTTGTGAAAATGTGTACACGAGTCTATATGAAATTATTCCTTTTATAGAGGATGAAAAATCAGTAATCCACTTGCTCACAACTCAGGAATGCATGTATGTCGAATCCATCATGCATGTAACATGTACGGAACACGGAATATCATGTTGAAGGAATCTATTCAAATTACATATCTCTAGGGTAGAATTCGCTCCAAGAGGGTTTTCCTGGGATCAAAGTGTGATTCTTGAAACTGGTGATAGGAGAAGCAACGAAGTCCAAGGAACTATTTCAAAGTGCATAAGTAACTTGTTTGGTGGTTGAAACATCTGTCATGCGCATGTTCACAGCTCAGAAATGCATGTTTGAGGATTCCGTGATGCATGAAACATGTTCGGAATACGGAATGCCATGGTTATGTAAACAATGTAAATTACATGTGTATTGGAGAGAATTCGCTCAACGAATGTTTTCTACTGCCAAATGTCCGATTTTAGAACCTGGTGATACAAAAAACTTATGAAGTCAGAGTAAATATTTCAAAGTGTAATATATGCCTTCTTTGGTGGATGAAAGTTCACTAATCCACATGCTCCCAACTCAGAAACGCATGTTTCTCGAATCCGTCATGCATGTATCATGTACGGAACCCGGAATGCCATGTTGATGGAATTCATGTAAATTATATATCTATTAGGTTGAATACACTCCAGAAGTATTCTTCTGTGAAAAATGAACGAATTCGAAACTTGTGTTAGGGAAAGCTTGTGAAAATGTGTACACGAGTCTATATGAAATTATTCCTTTTATAGAGGATGAAAAATCAGTAATCCACATGGTCACAACTCAGGAATGCATGTATGTCGAATCCATCATGCATGTAACATGTACGGAACACGGAATATCATGTTGAAGGAATCGATTCAAATTACATATCTCTAGGGTAGAATTCGCTCCAAGAGGGTTTTCCTGGGATCAAAGTGTGATTCTTGAAACTGGTGATAGGAGAAGCAACGAAGTCCAAGGAACTATTTCAAAGTGCATAAGTAACTTGTTTGGTGGTTGAAACATCTGTCATGCGCATGTTCACAGCTCAGAAATGCATGTTTGAGGAATCCGTGATGCATGAAACATGTTCGGAATACGGAATGCCATGGTTATGTAAACAATGTAAATTACATGTGTATTGGAGAGAATTCGCTCAACGAATGTTTTCTACTGCCAAATGTCCGATTTTAGAACCTGGTGATACAAAAAACTTATGAAGTCAGAGTAAATATTTCAAAGTGTAATATATGCCTTCTTTGGTGGATGAAAGTTCACTAATCCACATGCTCACAACTCAGAAACGCATGTTTCTCGAATCCGTCATGCATGTATCATGTACGGAACCCGGAATGCCATGTTGATGGAATTCATGTAAATTATATATCTATTAGGTTGAATACACTCCAGAAGTATTCTTCTGTGAAAAATGAACGAATTCGAAACTTGTGTTAGGGAAAGCTTGTGAAAATGTGTACACGAGTCTATATGAAATTATTCCTTTTATAGAGGATGAAAAATCAGAAATCCACATGCTCACAACTCAGGAATGCATGTTTGTCGAATCCGTCATGCATGTAACATGTACGGAACACGGAATATCATGTTGAAGGAATCTATTCAAATTACATATCTCTAGGGTAGAATTCGCTCCAAGAGGGTTTTTCTGGGATCAAAGTGTGATTCTTGAAACTGGTGATAGGAGAAGCAACGAAGTCCAAGGAACTATTTCAAAGTGAATAAGTAACTTGTTTGGTGGTTGAAACATCTGTCACGCGCATGTTCACAGCTCAGAAATGCATGTTTGAGGAATCCGTGATGCATGAAACATGTTCGGAATACGGAATGCCATGGTTATGTAAACAATGTAAATTACATATGTATTGGTGAGAATTCGCTCAAAGAGTGTTTTCCACTGCCAAATGTCCGATTTTAGAACCTGGTGATACAAAAAACTTATGAAGTCAGAGTAAATATTTCAAAGTGTAATATATGCCTTCTTTGGTGGATGAAAGTTCACTAAACCACATGCTCACAACTCAGAAACGCATGTTTCTCGAATCCGTCATGCATGTATCATGTACGGAACCCGGAATGCCATGTTGATGGAATTCATGTAAATTATATATCTATTAGGTTGAATACACTCCAGAAGTATTCTTCTGTGAAAAATGAACGAATTTGAAACTTGTGTTAGGGAAAGCTTGTGAAAATGTGTATACGCGTCTATAGGAAATTATTCCTTTTATAGAGGATGAAAAATCAGTAATCCACATGGTCACAACTCAGGAATGCATGTATGTCGAATCCGTCATGCATGTAACATGTACGGAACACGGAATATCATGTTGAAGGTATCTATTCAAATTACATATCTCTAGGGTAGAATTCGCTCCAAGAGGGTATTTCTGGGATCAAATTGTGATTCTTGAAACTGGTGATAGGAGAAGCAACGAAGTCCAAGGAACTATTTCAAAGTGCATAAGTAACTTGTTTGGTGGTTGAAACATCTGTCATGCGCATGTTCACAGCTCAGAAATGCATGTTTGAGGAATCCGTGATGCATGAAACATGTTTGGAATATGGAATGCCATGGTTATGTAAACAATGTAAATTACATGTGTATTGGTGAGAATTCGCTCAAAGAGTGTTTTCTACTGCAAATGTGCGATTTTAGGACCTGGTGAAACACTAAAATTATGAAGTCAGAGTAAATATTTCAAAGTGTAATATATGCCTTCTTTGGTGGATGAAAGTTCACTAATCCACATGCTCACAACTCAGAAACGCATGTTTCTCGAATCCGTCATGCATGTATCATGTACGGAACCCGGAATGCCATGTTGATGGAATTCATGTAAATTATATATCTATTAGGTTGAATACACTCCAGAAGTATTCTTCTGTGAAAAATGAACGAATTCGAAACTTGTGTTAGGGAAAGCTTGTGAAAATGTGTACACGAGTCTATATGAAATTATTCCTTTTATAGAGGATGAAAAATCAGTAATCCACATGGTCACAACTCAGGAATGCATGTTTGTCGAATCCGTCATGCATGTAACATGTACGGAACACGGAATATCATGTTGAAGGAATCTATTCAAATTACATATCTCTAGGGTAGAATTCGCTCCAAGAGGGTTTTCCTGGGATCAAAGTGTGATTCTTGAAACTGGTGATAGGAGAAGCAACGAAGTCCAAGGAACTATTTCAAAGTGCATAAGTAACTTGTTTGGTGGTTGAAACATCTGTCATGCGCATGTTCACAGCTCAGAAATGCATGTTTGAGGAATCCGTGATGCATGAAACATGTTCGGAATACGGAATGCCATGGTTATGTAAACAATGTAAATTACATGTGTATTGGTGAGAATTCGCTCAACGAGTGTTTTCTACTGCCAAATGTCCGATTTTAGAACCTGGTGATACACAAAAATTATGAAGTCAGAGTAAATATTTCAAAGTGTAATATATGCTTTCTTTGGTGGATGAAAGTTCACTAATCCACATGCTCACAACTCAGAAACGCATGTTTCTCGAATCCGTCATGCATGTAACATGTACGGAACCTGGAATGCCATGTTGATGGAATTCATGTAAATTAAATATCTATTAGGTTGAATACACTCCAGAAGTATTCTTCTGTGAAAAATGAACGAATTCGAAACTTGTGTTAGGGAAAGCTTGTGAAAATGTGTACACGAGTCTATATGAAATTATTCCTTTTATAGAGGATGAAAAATCAGTAATCCACATGGTCACAACTCAGGAATGCATGTTTGTCGAATCCGTCATGCATGTAACATGTACGGAACACGAAATATCATGTTGAAGGAATCTATTCAAATTACATATCTCTAGGGTAGAATTCGCTCCAAGAGGGTTTTCCTGTGATCAAAGTGTGATTCTTGAAACTGGTGATAGGAGAAGCAACGAAGTCCAAGGAACTATTTCAAAGTGCATAAGTAACTTGTTTGGTGGTTGAAACATCTGTCATGCGCATGTTCACAGCTCAGAAATGCATGTTTGAGGAATCCGTGATGCATGAAACATGTTCGGAATACGGAATGCCATAGTTATGTAAACAATGTAAATTACATGTGTATTGGTGAGAATTCGCTCAACGAGTGTTTTCTACTGCCAAATGTCCGATTTTAGAACCTGGTGATACAAAAAACTTATGAAGTCAGAGTAAATATTTCAAAGTGTAATATATGCCTTCTTTGGTGGATGAAAGTTCACTAATCCACATGCTCACAACTCAGAAACGCATGTTTCTTGAATCCGTCATGCATGTATCATGTACGGAATCCGGAATGCCATGTTGATGGAATTCATGTAAGTTATATATCTATTAGGTTGAATACACTCCAGAAGTATTCTTCTGTGAAAAATGAACGAATTCGAAACTTGTGTTAGGGAAAGCTTGTGAAAATGTGTACACGAGTCTATATGAAATTATTCCTTTTATAGAGGATGAAAAATCAGTAATCCACATGTTCACAACTCAGGAATGCATGTATGTCGAATCCGTCATGCATGTAACATGTACGGAACACGGAATATCATGTTGAAGGAATCTATTCAAATTACATATCTCTAGGGTAGAATTGGCTCCAAGAGGGTTTTCCTGGGATCAAAGTGTGATTCTTGAAACTGGTGATAGGAGAAGCAACGAAGTCCAAGGAACTATTTCAAAGTGCATAAGTAACTTGTTTGGTGGTTGAAACATCTGTCATGCGCATGTTCACAGCTCAGAAATGCATGTTTGAGGAATCCGTGATGCATGAAACATGTTCGGAATACGGAATGCCATGGTTATGTAAACAATGTAAAGTACATGTGTATTGGTGAGAATTCGCTCAAAGAGTGTTTTCTAGTGCAAATGTCCGATATTAGAACCTGGTGATACAAAAAACTTATGAAGTCAGAGTAAATATTTCAAAGTGTAATATATGCCTTCTTTGGTGGATGAAAGTTCACTAATCCACATGCTCACAACTCAGAAACGCATGTTTCTCGAATCCATCATGCATGTATCATGTACGGAACCCGGAATGCCATGTTGATGGAATTCATGTAAATTATATATCTATTAGGTTGAATACACTCCAGAAGTATTCTTCTGTGAAAAATGAACGAATTCGAAACTTGTGTTAGGGAAAGCTTGTGAAAATGTGTACACGAGTCTATATGAAATTATTCCTTTTATAGAGGATGAAAAATCAGTAATCCACTTGCTCACAACTCAGGAATGCATGTATGTCGAATCCATCATGCATGTAACATGTACGGAACACGGAATATCATGTTGAAGGAATCTATTCAAATTACATATCTCTAGGGTAGAATTCGCTCCAAGAGGGTTTTCCTGGGATCAAAGTGTGATTCTTGAAACTGGTGATAGGAGAAGCAACGAAGTCCAAGGAACTATTTCAAAGTGCATAAGTAACTTGTTTGGTGGTTGAAACATCTGTCATGCGCATGTTCACAGCTCAGAAATGCATGTTTGAGGATTCCGTGATGCATGAAACATGTTCGGAATACGGAATGCCATGGTTATGTAAACAATGTAAATTACATGTGTATTCAGAGAATTCGCTCAACGAATGTTTTCTACTGCCAAATGTCCGATTTTAGAACCTGGTGATACAAAAAACTTATGAAGTCAGAGTAAATATTTCAAAGTGTAATATATGCCTTCTTTGGTGGATGAAAGTTCACTAATCCACATGCTCCCAACTCAGAAACGCATGTTTCTCGAATCCGTCATGCATGTATCATGTACGGAACCCGGAATGCCATGTTGATGGAATTCATGTAAATTATATATCTATTAGGTTGAATACACTCCAGAAGTATTCTTCTGTGAAAAATGAACGAATTCGAAACTTGTGTTAGGGAAAGCTTGTGAAAATGTGTACACGAGTCTATATGAAATTATTCCTTTTATAGAGGATGAAAAATCAGTAATCCACATGGTCACAATTCAGGAATGCATGTATGTCGAATCCGTCATGCATGTAACATGTACGGAACACGGAATATCATGTTGAAGGAATCTATTCAAATTACATATCTCTAGGGTAGAATTCACTCCAAGAGGGTTTTTCTGGGATCAAAGTGTGATTCTTGAAACTGGTGATAGGAGAAGCAACGAAGTCCAAGGAACTATTTCAAAGTGCATAAGTAACTTGTTTGGTGGTTGAAACATCTGTCATGCACATGTTCACAGCTCAGAAATGCATGTTTGAGGAATCCGTGATGCATGAAACATGTTCGGAATACGGAATGCCATGGTTATGTAAACAATGTAAATTACATGTGTATTGGTGAGAATACGCTCAAAGAGTGTTTTCTACTGCCAAATGTCCGATTTTAGAACCTGGTGATACAAAAAACTTATGAAGTCAGAGTAAATATTTCAAAGTGTAATATATGCCTTCTTTGGTGGATGAAAGTTCACTAATCCACATGCTCACAACTCAGAAACGCATGTTTCTCGAATCCGTCATGCATGTAACATGTACGGAACCCGGAATGCCATGTTGATGGAATTCATGTAAATTAAATATCTATTAGGTTGAATACACTCCAGAAGTATTCTTCTGTGAAAAATGAACGAATTCGAAACTTGTGTTAGGGAAAGCTTGTGAAAATGTGTACACGAGTCTATATGAAATTATTCCTTTTATAGAGGATGAAAAATCAGTAATCCACATGGTCACAACTCAGGAATGCATGTTTGTCGAATCCGTCATGCATGTAACATGTACGGAACACGGAATATCATGTTGAAGGAATCTATTCAAATTACATATCTCTAGGGTAGAATTCGCTCCAAGAGGGTTTTCCTGTGATCAAAGTGTGATTCTTGAAACTGGTGATAGGAGAAGCAACGAAGTCCAAGGAACTATTTCAAAGTGCATAAGTAACTTGTTTGGTGGTTGAAACATCTGTCATGCGCATGTTCACAGCTCAGAAATGCATGTTTGAGGAATCCGTGATGCATGAAACATGTTCGAAATACGGAATGCCATGGTTATGTAAACAATGTAAATTACATGTGTATTGGTGAGAATTCGCTCAACGAGTGTTTTCTACTGCCAAATGTCCGATTTTAGAACCTGGTGATACACAAAAATTATGAAGTCAGAGTAAATATTTCAAAGTGTAATATATGCCTTCTTTGGTGGATGAAAGTTCACTAATCCACATGCTCACAACTCAGAAACGCATGTTTCTCGAATCCGTCATGCATGTAACATGTACGGAACCCGGAATGCCACGTTGATGGAATTCATGTAAATTAAATATCTATTAGTTTGAATACACTCCAGAAGTATTCTTCTGTGAAAAATGAACGAATTCGAAACTTGTGTTAGGGAAAGCTTGTGAAAATGTGTACACGAGTCTATATGAAATTATTCCTTTTATAGAGGATGAAAAATCAGAAATCCACATGCTCACAACTCAGGAATGCATGTTTGTCGAATCCGTCATGCATGTAACATGTACGGAACACGGAATATCATGTTGAAGGAATCTATTCAAATTACATATCTCTAGGGTAGAATTCGCTCCAAGAGGGTTTTTCTGGGATCAAAGTGTGATTCTTGAAACTGGTGATAGGAGAAGCAACGAAGTCCAAGGAACTATTTCAAAGTGAATAAGTAACTTGTTTGGTGGTTGAAACATCTGTCACGCGCATGTTCACAGCTCAGAAATGCATGTTTGAGGAATCCGTGATGCATGAAACATGTTCGGAATACGGAATGCCATGGTTATGTAAACAATGTAAATTACATGTGTATTGGTGAGAATTCGCTCAAAGAGAGTTTTCCACTGCCAAATGTCCGATTTTAGAACCTGGTGATACAAAAAACTTATGAAGTCAGAGTAAATATTTCAAAGTGTAATATACGCCTTCTTTGGTGGATGAAAGTTCACTAATCCACATGCTCACAACTCAGAAACGCATGTTTCTCGAATCCATTATGCATGTATCATGTACGGAACCCGGAATGCCATGTTGATGGAATTCATGTAAATTATATATCTATTAGGTTGAATACACTCCAGAAGTATTCTTCTGTGAAAAATGAACGAATTCGAAACTTGTGTTAGGGAAAGCTTGTGAAAATGTGTACACGAGTCTATATGAAATTATTCCTTTTATAGAGGATGAAAAATCAGTAATCCACTTGCTCACAACTCAGGAATGCATGTATGTCGAATCCATCATGCATGTAACATGTACGGAACACGGAATATCATGTTGAAGGAATCTATTCAAATTACATATCTCTAGGGTAGAATTCGCTCCAAGAGGGTTTTCCTGGGATCAAAGTGTGATTCTTGAAACTGGTGATAGGAGAAGCAACGAAGTCCAAGGAACTATTTCAAAGTGCATAAGTAACTTGTTTGGTGGTTGAAACATCTGTCATGCGCATGTTCACAGCTCAGAAATGCATGTTTGAGGAATCCGTGATGCATGAAACATGTTCGGAATACGGAATGCCATGGTTATGTAAACAATGTAAATTACATGTGTATTGGTGAGAATTCGCTCAACGAGTGTTTTCTACTGCCAAATGTCCGATTTTAGAACCTGGTGATACACAAAAATTATGAAGTCAGAGTAAATATTTCAAAGTGTAATATATGCTTTCTTTGGTGGATGAAAGTTCACTAATCCACATGCTCACAACTCAGAAACGCATGTTTCTCGAATCCGTCATGCATGTAACATGTACGGAACCTGGAATGCCATGTTGATGGAATTCATGTAAATTAAATATCTATTAGGTTGAATACACTCCAGAAGTATTCTTCTGTGAAAAATGAACGAATTCGAAACTTGTGTTAGGGAAAGCTTGTGAAAATGTGTACACGAGTCTATATGAAATTATTCCTTTTATAGAGGATGAAAAATCAGTAATCCACATGGTCACAACTCAGGAATGCATGTTTGTCGAATCCGTCATGCATGTAACATGTACGGAACACGAAATATCATGTTGAAGGAATCTATTCAAATTACATATCTCTAGGGTAGAATTCGCTCCAAGAGGGTTTTCCTGTGATCAAAGTGTGATTCTTGAAACTGGTGATAGGAGAAGCAACGAAGTCCAAGGAACTATTTCAAAGTGCATAAGTAACTTGTTTGGTGGTTGAAACATCTGTCATGCGCATGTTCACAGCTCAGAAATGCATGTTTGAGGAATCCGTGATGCATGAAACATGTTCGGAATACGGAATGCCATGGTTATGTAAACAATGTAAATTACATGTGTATTGGTGAGAATTCGCTCAACGAGTGTTTTCTACTGCCAAATGTCCGATTTTAGAACCTGGTGATACAAAAAACTTATGAAGTCAGAGTAAATATTTCAAAGTGTAATATATGCCTTCTTTGGTGGATGAAAGTTCACTAATCCACATGCTCACAACTCAGAAACGCATGTTTCTTGAATCCGTCATGCATGTATCATGTACGGAATCCGGAATGCCATGTTGATGGAATTCATGTAAGTTATATATCTATTAGGTTGAATACACTCCAGAAGTATTCTTCTGTGAAAAATGAACGAATTCGAAACTTGTGTTAGGGAAAGCTTGTGAAAATGTGTACACGAGTCTATATGAAATTATTCCTTTTATAGAGGATGAAAAATCAGTAATCCACATGGTCACAACTCAGGAATGCATGTATGTCGAATCCGTCATGCATGTAACATGTACGGAACACGGAATATCATGTTGAAGGAATCTATTCAAATTACATATCTCTAGGGTAGAATTGGCTCCAAGAGGGTTTTCCTGTGATCAAAGTATGATTCTTGAAACTGGTGATAGGAGAAGCAACGAAGTCCAAGGAACTATTTCAAAGTGCATAAGTAACTTGTTTGGTGGTTGAAACATCTGTCATGCGCATGTTCACAGCTCAGAAATGCATGTTTGAGGAATCCGTGATGCATGAAACATGTTCGGAATACGGAATGCCATGGTTATGTAAACAATGTAAAGTACATGTGTATTGGTGAGAATTCGCTCAAAGAGTGTTTTCTAGTGCAAATGTCCGATATTAGAACCTGGTGATACAAAAAACTTATGAAGTCAGAGTAAATATTTCAAAGTGTAATATATGCCTTCTTTGGTGGATGAAAGTTCACTAATCCACATGCTCACAACTCAGAAACGCATGTTTCTCGAATCCATCATGCATGTATCATGTACGGAACCCGGAATGCCATGTTGATGGAATTCATGTAAATTATATATCTATTAGGTTGAATACACTCCAGAAGTATTCTTCTGTGAAAAATGAACGAATTCGAAACTTGTGTTAGGGAAAGCTTGTGAAAATGTGTACACGAGTCTATATGAAATTATTCCTTTTATAGAGGATGAAAAATCAGTAATCCACTTGCTCACAACTCAGGAATGCATGTATGTCGAATCCATCATGCATGTAACATGTACGGAACACGGAATATCATGTTGAAGGAATCTATTCAAATTACATATCTCTAGGGTAGAATTCGCTCCAAGAGGGTTTTCCTGGGATCAAAGTGTGATTCTTGAAACTGGTGATAGGAGAAGCAACGAAGTCCAAGGAACTATTTCAAAGTGCATAAGTAACTTGTTTGGTGGTTGAAACATCTGTCATGCGCATGTTCACAGCTCAGAAATGCATGTTTGAGGATTCCGTGATGCATGAAACATGTTCGGAATACGGAATGCCATGGTTATGTAAACAATGTAAATTACATGTGTATTGGAGAGAATTCGCTCAACGAATGTTTTCTACTGCCAAATGTCCGATTTTAGAACCTGGTGATACAAAAAACTTATGAAGTCAGAGTAAATATTTCAAAGTGTAATATATGCCTTCTTTGGTGGATGAAAGTTCACTAATCCACATGCTCCCAACTCAGAAACGCATGTTTCTCGAATCCGTCATGCATGTATCATGTACGGAACCCGGAATGCCATGTTGATGGAATTCATGTAAATTATATATCTATTAGGTTGAATACACTCCAGAAGTATTCTTCTGTGAAAAATGAACGAATTCGAAACTTGTGTTAGGGAAAGCTTGTGAAAATGTGTACACGAGTCTATATGAAATTATTCCTTTTATAGAGGATGAAAAATCAGTAATCCACATGGTCACAACTCAGGAATGCATGTATGTCGAATCCATCATGCATGTAACATGTACGGAACACGGAATATCATGTTGAAGGAATCGATTCAAATTACATATCTCTAGGGTAGAATTCGCTCCAAGAGGGTTTTCCTGGGATCAAAGTGTGATTCTTGAAACTGGTGATAGGAGAAGCAACGAAGTCCAAGGAACTATTTCAAAGTGCATAAGTAACTTGTTTGGTGGTTGAAACATCTGTCATGCGCATGTTCACAGCTCAGAAATGCATGTTTGAGGAATCCGTGATGCATGAAACATGTTCGGAATACGGAATGCCATGGTTATGTAAACAATGTAAATTACATGTGTATTGGAGAGAATTCGCTCAACGAATGTTTTCTACTGCCAAATGTCCGATTTTAGAACCTGGTGATACAAAAAACTTATGAAGTCAGAGTAAATATTTCAAAGTGTAATATATGCCTTCTTTGATGGATGAAAGTTCACTAATCCACATGCTCACAACTCAGAAACGCATGTTTCTCGAATCCGTCATGCATGTATCATGTACGGAACCCGGAATGCCATGTTGATGGAATTCATGTAAATTATATATCTATTAGGTTGAATACACTCCAGAAGTATTCTTCTGTGAAAAATGAACGAATTCGAAACTTGTGTTAGGGAAAGCTTGTGAAAATGTGTACACGAGTCTATATGAAATTATTCCTTTTATAGAGGATGAAAAATCAGTAATCCACATGGTCACAATTCAGGAATGCATGTATGTCGAATCCGTCATGCATGTAACATGTACGGAACACGGAATATCATGTTGAAGGAATCTATTCAAATTACATATCTCTAGGGTAGAATTCACTCCAAGAGGGTTTTTCTGGGATCAAAGTGTGATTCTTGAAACTGGTGATAGGAGAAGCAACGAAGTCCAAGGAACTATTTCAAAGTGCATAAGTAACTTGTTTGGTGGTTGAAACATCTGTCATGCGCATGTTCACAGCTCAGAAATGCATGTTTGAGGAATCCGTGATGCATGAAACATGTTCGGAATACGGAATGCCATGGTTATGTAAACAATGTAAATTACATGTGTATTGGTGAGAATACGCTCAAAGAGTGTTTTCTACTGCCAAATGTCCGATTTTAGAACCTGGTGATACAAAAAACTTATGAAGTCAGAGTAAATATTTCAAAGTGTAATATATGCCTTCTTTGGTGGATGAAAGTTCACTAATCCACATGCTCACAACTCAGAAACGCATGTTTCTCGAATCCGTCATGCATGTAACATGTACGGAACCCGGAATGCCATGTTGATGGAATTCATGTAAATTAAATATCTATTAGGTTGAATACACTCCAGAAGTATTCTTCTGTGAAAAATGAACGAATTCGAAACTTGTGTTAGGGAAAGCTTGTGAAAATGTGTACACGAGTCTATATGAAATTATTCCTTTTATAGAGGATGAAAAATCAGTAATCCACATGGTCACAACTCAGGAATGCATGTTTGTCGAATCCGTCATGCATGTAACATGTACGGAACACGGAATATCATGTTGAAGGAATCTATTCAAATTACATATCTCTAGGGTAGAATTCGCTCCAAGAGGGTTTTCCTGTGATCAAAGTGTGATTCTTGAAACTGGTGATAGGAGAAGCAACGAAGTCCAAGGAACTATTTCAAAGTGCATAAGTAACTTGTTTGGTGGTTGAAACATCTGTCATGCGCATGTTCACAGCTCAGAAATGCATGTTTGAGGAATCCGTGATGCATGAAACATGTTCGAAATACGGAATGCCATGGTTATGTAAACAATGTAAATTACATGTTTATTGGTGAGAATTCGCTCAACGAGTGTTTTCTACTGCCAAATGTCCGATTTTAGAACCTGGTGATACACAAAAATTATGAAGTCAGAGTAAATAATTCAAAGTGTAATATATGCCTTCTTTGGTGGATGAAAGTTCACTAATCCACATGCTCACAACTCAGAAACGCATGTTTCTCGAATCCGTCATGCATGTAACATGTACGGAACCCGGAATGCCATGTTGATGGAATTCATGTAAATTAAATATCTATTAGTTTGAATACACTCCAGAAGTATTCTTCTGTGAAAAATGAACGAATTCGAAACTTGTGTTAGGGAAAGCTTGTGAAAATGTGTACACGAGTCTATATGAAATTATTCCTTTTATAGAGGATGAAAAATCAGAAATCCACATGCTCACAACTCAGGAATGCATGTTTGTCGAATCCGTCATGCATGTAACATGTACGGAACACGGAATATCATGTTGAAGGAATCTATTCAAATTACATATCTCTAGGGTAGAATTCGCTCCAAGAGGGTTTTTCTGGGATCAAAGTGTGATTCTTGAAACTGGTGATAGGAGAAGCAACGAAGTCCAAGGAACTATTTCAAAGTGAATAAGTAACTTGTTTGGTGGTTGAAACATCTGTCACGCGCATGTTCACAGCTCAGAAATGCATGTTTGAGGAATCCGTGATGCATGAAACATGTTCGGAATACGGAATGCCATGGTTATGTAAACAATGTAAATTACATGTGTATTGGTGAGAATTCGCTCAAAGAGTGTTTTCCACTGCCAAATGTCCGATTTTAGAACCTGGTGATACAAAAAACTTATGAAGTCAGAGTAAATATTTCAAAGTGTAATATATGCCTTCTTTGGTGGATGAAAGTTCACTAAACCACATGCTCACAACTCAGAAACGCATGTTTCTCGAATCCGTCATGCATGTATCATGTACGGAACCCGGAATGCCATGTTGATGGAATTCATGTAAATTATATATCTATTAGGTTGAATACACTCCAGAAGTATTCTTCTGTGAAAAATGAACGAATTCGAAACTTGTGTTAGGGAAAGCTTGTGAAAATGTGTACACGAGTCTATATGAAATTATTCCTTTTATAGAGGATGAAAAATCAGTAATCCACATGGTCACAACTCAGGAATGCATGTTTGTCGAATCCGTCATGCATGTAACATGTACGGAACACGGAATATCATGTTGAAGGAATCTATTCAAATTACATATCTCTAGGGTAGAATTCGCTCCAAGAGGGTTTTCCTGTGATCAAAGTGTGATTCTTGAAACTGGTGATAGGAGAAGCAACGAAGTCCAAGGAACTATTTCAAAGTGCATAAGTAACTTGTTTGGTGGTTGAAACATCTGTCATGCGCATGTTCACAGCTCAGAAATGCATGTTTGAGGAATCCGTGATGCATGAAACATGTTCGGAATACGGAATGCCATGGTTATGTAAACAATGTAAATTACATGTGTATTGGTGAGAATTCGCTCAACGAGTGTTTTCTACTGCCAAATGTCCGATTTTAGAACCTGGTGATACACAAAAATTATGAAGTCAGAGTAAATATTTCAAAGTGTAATATATGCTTTCTTTGGTGGATGAAAGTTCACTAATCCACATGCTCACAACTCAGAAACGCATGTTTCTCGAATCCGTCATGCATGTAACATGTACGGAACCCGGAATGCCATGTTGATGGAATTCATGTAAATTAAATATCTATTAGGTTGAATACACTCCAGAAGTATTCTTCTGTGAAAAATGAACGAATTCGAAACTTGTGTTAGGGAAAGCTTGTGAAAATGTGTACACGAGTCTATATGAAATTATTCCTTTTATAGAGGATGAAAAATCAGTAATCCACATGGTCACAACTCAGGAATGCATGTTTGTCGAATCCGTCATGCATGTAACATGTACGGAACACGGAATATCATGTTGAAGGAATCTATTCAAATTACATATCTCTAGGGTAGAATTCGCTCCAAGAGGGTTTTCCTGTGATCAAAGTGTGATTCTTGAAACTGGTGATAGGAGAAGCAACGAAGTCCAAGGAACTATTTCAAAGTGCATAAGTAACTTGTTTGGTGGTTGAAACATCTGTCATGCGCATGTTCACAGCTCAGAAATTCATGTTTGAGGAATCCGTGATGCATGAAACATGTTCGAAATACGGAATGCCATGGTTATGTAAACAATGTAAATTACATGTGTATTGGTGAGAATTCGCTCAACGAGTGTTTTCTACTGCCAAATGTCCGATTTTAGAACCTGGTGATACACAAAAATTATGAAGTCAGAGTAAATATTTCAAAGTGTAATATATGCCTTCTTTGGTGGATGAAAGTTCACTAATCCACATGCTCACAACTCAGAAACGCATGTTTCTCGAATCCGTCATGCATGTAACATGTACGGAACCCGGAATGCCATGTTGATGGAATTCATGTAAATTAAATATCTATTAGTTTGAATACACTCCAGAAGTATTCTTCTGTGAAAAATGAACGAATTCGAAACTTGTGTTAGGGAAAGCTTGTGAAAATGTGTACACGAGTCTATATGAAATTATTCCTTTTATAGAGGATGAAAAATCAGAAATCCACATGCTCACAACTCAGGAATGCATGTTTGTCGAATCCGTCATGCATGTAACATGTACGGAACACGGAATATCATGTTGAAGGAATCTATTCAAATTACATATCTCTAGGGTAGAATTCGCTCCAAGAGGGTTTTTCTGGGATCAAAGTGTGATTCTTGAAACTGGTGATAGGAGAAGCAACGAAGTCCAAGGAACTATTTCAAAGTGAATAAGTAACTTGTTTGGTGGTTGAAACATCTGTCACGCGCATGTTCACAGCTCAGAAATGCATGTTTGAGGAATCCGTGATGCATGAAACATGTTCGGAATACGGAATGCCATGGTGATGTAAACAATGTAAATTACATGTGTATTGGTGAGAATTCGCTCAAAGAGTGTTTTCCACTGCCAAATGTCCGATTTTAGAACCTGGTGATACAAAAAACTTATGAAGTCAGAGTAAATATTTCAAAGTGTAATATATGCCTTCTTTGGTGGATGAAAGTTCACTAAACCACATGCTCACAACTCAGAAACGCATGTTTCTCGAATCCGTCATGCATGTATCATGTACGGAACCCGGAATGCCATGTTGATGGAATTCATGTAAATTATATATCTATTAGGTTGAATACACTCCAGAAGTATTCTTCTGTGAAAAATGAACGAATTTGAAACTTGTGTTAGGGAAAGCTTGTGAAAATGTGTATACGCGTCTATAGGAAATTATTCCTTTTATAGAGGATGAAAAATCAGTAATCCACATGGTCACAACTCAGGAATGCATGTATGTCGAATCCGTCATGCATGTAACATGTACGGAACACGGAATATCATGTTGAAGGTATCTATTCAAATTACATATCTCTAGGGTAGAATTCGCTCCAAGAGGGTTTTTCTGGGATCAAAGTGTGATTCTTGAAACTGGTGATAGGAGAAGCAACGAAGTCCAAGGAACTATTTCAAAGTGCATAAGTAACTTGTTTGGTGGTTGAAACATCTGTCATGCGCATGTTCACAGCTCAGAAATGCATGTTTGAGGAATCCGTGATGCATGAAACATGTTTGGAATATGGAATGCCATGGTTATGTAAACAATGTAAATTACATGTGTATTGGTGAGAATTCGCTCAAAGAGTGTTTTCTACTGCAAATGTGCGATTTTAGGACCTGGTGAAACACTAAAATTATGAAGTCAGAGTAAATATTTCAAAGTGTAATATATGCCTTCTTTGGTGGATGAAAGTTCACTAATCCACATGCTCACAACTCAGAAACGCATGTTTCTCGAATCCGTCATGCATGTATCATGTACGGAACCCGGAATGCCATGTTGATGGAATTCATGTAAATTATATATCTATTAGGTTGAATACACTCCAGAAGTATTCTTCTGTGAAAAATGAACGAATTCGAAACTTGTGTTAGGGAAAGCTTGTGAAAATGTGTACACGAGTCTATATGAAATTATTCCTTTTATAGAGGATGAAAAATCAGTAATCCACATGGTCACAACTCAGGAATGCATGTTTGTCGAATCCGTCATGCATGTAACATGTACGGAACACGGAATATCATGTTGAAGGAATCTATTCAAATTACATATCTCTAGGGTAGAATTCGCTCCAAGAGGGTTTTCCTGTGATCAAAGTGTGATTCTTGAAACTGGTGATAGGAGAAGCAACGAAGTCCAAGGAACTATTTCAAAGTGCATAAGTAACTTGTTTGGTGGTTGAAACATCTGTCATGCGCATGTTCACAGCTCAGAAATGCATGTTTGAGGAATCCGTGATGCATGAAACATGTTCGAAATACGGAATGCCGTGGTTATGTAAACAATGTAAATTACATGTGTATTGGTGAGAATTCGCTCAACGAGTGTTTTCTACTGCCAAATGTCCGATTTTAGAACCTGGTGATACACAAAAATTATGAAGTCAGAGTAAATATTTCAAAGTGTAATATATGCCTTCTTTGGTGGATGAAAGTTCACTAATCCACATGCTCAGAACTCAGAAACGCATGTTTCTCGAATCCGTCATGCATGTAACATGTACGGAACCCGGAATGCCATGTTGATGGAATTCATGTAAATTAAATATCTATTAGTTTGAATACACTCCAGAAGTATTCTTCTGTGAAAAATGAACGAATTCGAAACTTGTGTTAGGGAAAGCTTGTGAAAATGTGTACACGAGTCTATATGAAATTATTCCTTTTATAGAGGATGAAAAATCAGAAATCCACATGCTCACAACTCAGGAATGCATGTTTGTCAAATCCGTCATGCATGTAACATGTACGGAACACGGAATATCATGTTGAAGGAATCTATTCAAATTACATATCTCTAGGGTAGAATTCGCTCCAAGAGGGTTTTTCTGGGATCAAAGTGTGATTCTTGAAACTGGTGATAGGAGAAGCAACGAAGTCCAAGGAACTATTTCAAAGTGAATAAGTAACTTGTTTGGTGGTTGAAACATCTGTCACGCGCATGTTCACAGCTCAGAAATGCATGTTTGAGGAATCCGTGATGCATGAAACATGTTCGGAATACGGAATGCCATGGTTATGTAAACAATGTAAATTACATGTGTATTGGTGAGAATTCGCTCAAAGAGTGTTTTCCACTGCCAAATGTCCGATTTTAGAACCTGGTGATACAAAAAACTTATGAAGTCAGAGTAAATATTTCAAAGTGTAATATATGCCTTCTTTGGTGGATGAAAGTTCACTAAACCACATGCTCACAACTCAGAAACGCATGTTTCTCGAATCCGTCATGCATGTATCATGTACGGAACCCGGAATGCCATGTTGATGGAATTCATGTAAATTATATATCTATTAGGTTGAATACACTCCAGAAGTATTCTTCTGTGAAAAATGAACGAATTTGAAACTTGTGTTAGGGAAAGCTTGTGAAAATGTGTATACGCGTCTATAGGAAATTATTCCTTTTATAGAGGATGAAAAATCAGTAATCCACATGGTCACAACTCAGGAATGCATGTATGTCGAATCCGTCATGCATGTAACATGTACGGAACACGGAATATCATGTTGAAGGTATCTATTCAAATTACATATCTCTAGGGTAGAATTCGCTCCAAGAGGGTTTTTCTGGGATCAAAGTGTGATTCTTGAAACTGGTGATAGGAGAAGCAACGAAGTCCAAGGAACTATTTCAAAGTGCATAAGTAACTTGTTTGGTGGTTGAAACATCTGTCATGCGCATGTTCACAGCTCAGAAATGCATGTTTGAGGAATCCGTGATGCATGAAACATGTTTGGAATATGGAATGCCATGGTTATGTAAACAATGTAAATTACATGTGTATTGGTGAGAATTCGCTCAAAGAGTGTTTTCTACTGCAAATGTGCGATTTTAGGACCTGGTGAAACACAAAAATTATGAAGTCAGAGTAAATATTTCAAAGTGTAATATATGCCTTCTTTGGTGGATGAAAGTTCACTAATCCACATGCCCACAACTCAGAAACGCATGTTTCTCGAATCCGTCATGCATGTATCATATACGGAACCCGGAATGCCATGTTGATGGAATTCATGTAAATTATATATCTATTAGGTTGAATACACTCCAGAAGTATTCTTCTGTGAAAAATGAACGAATTCGAAACTTGTGTTAGGGAAAGCTTGTGAAAATGTGTACACGAGTCTATATGAAATTATTCCTTTTATAGAGGATGAAAAATCAGTAATCCACATGGTCACAACTCAGGAATGCATGTTTGTCGAATCCGTCATGCATGTAACATGTACGGAACACGGAATATCATGTTGAAGGAATCTATTCAAATTACATATCTCTAGGGTAGAATTCGCTCCAAGAGGGTTTTCCTGGGATCAAAGTGTGATTCTTGAAACTGGTGATAGGAGAAGCAACGAAGTCCAAGGAACTATTTCAAAGTGCATAAGTAACTTGTTTGGTGGTTGAAACATCTGTCATGCGCATGTTCACAGCTCAGAAATGCATGTTTGAGGAATCCGTGATGCATGAAACATGTTCGGAATACGGAATGCCATGGTTATGTAAACAATGTAAATTACATGTGTATTGGTGAGAATTCGCTCAACGAGTGTTTTCTACTGCCAAATGTCCGATTTTAGAACCTGGTGATACACAAAAATTATGAAGTCAGAGTAAATATTTCAAAGTGTAATATATGATTTCTTTGGTGGATGAAAGTTCACTAATCCACATGCTCACAACTCAGAAACGCATGTTTCTCGAATCCGTCATGCATGTAACATGTACGGAACCCGGAATGCCATGTTGATGGAATTCATGTAAATTAAATATCTATTAGGTTGAATACACTCCAGAAGTATTCTTCTGTGAAAAATGAACGAATTCGAAACTTGTGTTAGGGAAAGCTTGTGAAAATGTGTACACGAGTCTATATGAAATTATTCCTTTTATAGAGGATGAAAAATCAGTAATCCACATGGTCACAACTCAGGAATGCATGTTTGTCGAATCCGTCATGCATGTAACATGTACGGAACACGGAATATCATGTTGAAGGAATCTATTCAAATTACATATCTCTAGGGTAGAATTCGCTCCAAGAGGGTTTTCCTGTGATCAAAGTGTGATTCTTGAAACTGGTGATAGGAGAAGCAACGAAGTCCAAGGAACTATTTCAAAGTGCATAAGTAACTTGTTTGGTGGTTGAAACATCTGTCATGCGCATGTTCACAGCTCAGAAATGCATGTTTGAGGAATCCGTGATGCATGAAACATGTTCGAAATACGGAATGCCATGGTTATGTAAACAATGTAAATTACATGTGTATTGGTGAGAATTCGCTCAACGAGTGTTTTCTACTGCCAAATGTCCGATTTTAGAACCTGGTGATACACAAAAATTATGAAGTCAGAGTAAATATTTCAAAGTGTAATATATGCCTTCTTTGGTGGATGAAAGTTCACTAATCCACATGCTCACAACTCAGAAACGCATGTTTCTCGAATCCGTCATGCATGTAACATGTACGGAACCCGGAATGCCATGTTGATGGAATTCATGTAAATTAAATATCTATTAGTTTGAATACACTCCAGAAGTATTCTTCTGTGAAAAATGAACGAATTCGAAACTTGTGTTAGGGAAAGCTTGTGAAAATGTGTACACGAGTCTATATGAAATTATTCCTTTTATAGAGGATGAAAAATCAGAAATCCACATGCTCACAACTCAGGAATGCATGTTTGTCGAATCCGTCATGCATGTAACATGTACGGAACACGGAATATCATGTTGAAGGAATCTATTCAAATTACATATCTCTAGGGTAGAATTCGCTCCAAGAGGGTTTTTCTGGGATCAAAGTGTGATTCTTGAAACTGGTGATAGGAGAAGCAACGAAGTCCAAGGAACTATTTCAAAGTGAATAAGTAACTTGTTTGGTGGTTGAAACATCTGTCACGCGCATGTTCACAGCTCAGAAATGCATGTTTGAGGAATCCGTGATGCATGAAACATGTTCGGAATACGGAATGCCATGGTTATGTAAACAATGTAAATTACATGTGTATTGGTGAGAATTCGCTCAAAGAGTGTTTTCCACTGCCAAATGTCCGATTTTAGAACCTGGTGATACAAAAAACTTATGAAGTCAGAGTAAATATTTCAAAGTGTAATATATGCCTTCTTTGGTGGATGAAAGTTCACTAAACCACATGCTCACAACTCAGAAACGCATGTTTCTCGAATCCGTCATGCATCTATCATGTACGGAACCCGGAATGCCATGTTGATGGAATTCATGTAAATTATATATCTATTAGGTTGAATACACTCCAGAAGTATTCTTCTGTGAAAAATGAACGAATTTGAAACTTGTGTTAGGGAAGCTTGTGAAAATGTGTATACGCGTCTATAGGAAATTATTCCTTTTATAGAGGATGAAAAATCAGTAATCCACATGGTCACAACTCAGGAATGCATGTTTGTCGAATCCGTCATGCATGTAACATGTACGGAACACGGAATATCATGTTGAAGGTATCTATTCAAATTACATATCTCTAGGGTAGAATTCGCTCCAAGAGGGTTTTTCTGGGATCAAAGTGTGATTCTTGAAACTGGTGATAGGAGAAGCAACGAAGTCCAAGGAACTATTTCAAAGTGCATAAGTAACTTGTTTGGTGGTTGAAACATCTGTCATGCGCATGTTCACAGCTCAGAAATGCATGTTTGAGGAATCCGTGATGCATGAAACATGTTTGGAATATGGAATGCCATGGTTATGTAAACAATGTAAATTACATGTGTATTGGTGAGAATTCGCTCAAAGAGTGTTTTCTACTGCAAATGTGCGATTTTAGGACCTGGTGAAACACTAAAATTATGAAGTCAGAGTAAATATTTCAAAGTGTAATATATGCCTTCTTTGGTGGATGAAAGTTCACTAATCCACATGCTCACAACTCAGAAACGCATGTTTCTCGAATCCGTCATGCATGTATCATGTACGGAACCCGGAATGCCATGTTGATGGAATTCATGTAAATTATATATCTATTAGGTTGAATACACTCCAGAAGTATTCTTCTGTGAAAAATGAACGAATTCGAAACTTGTGTTAGGGAAAGCTTGTGAAAATGTGTACACGAGTCTATATGAAATTATTCCTTTTATAGAGGATGAAAAATCAGTAATCCACATGGTCACAACTCAGGAATGCATGTTTGTCGAATCCGTCATGCATGTAACATGTACGGAACACGGAATATCATGTTGAAGGAATCTATTCAAATTACATATCTCTAGGGTAGAATTCGCTCCAAGAGGGTTTTCCTGTGATCAAAGTGTGATTCTTGAAACTGGTGATAGGAGAAGCAACGAAGTCCAAGGAACTATTTCAAAGTGCATAAGTAACTTGTTTGGTGGTTGAAACATCTGTCATGCGCATGTTCACAGCTCAGAAATGCATGTTTGAGGAATCCGTGATGCATGAAACATGTTCGAAATACGGAATGCCATGGTTATGTAAACAATGTAAATTACATGTGTATTGGTGAGAATTCGCTCAACGAGTGTTTTCTACTGCCAAATGTCCGATTTTAGAACCTGGTGATACACAAAAATTATGAAGTCAGAGTAAATATTTCAAAGTGTAATATATGCCTTCTTTGGTGGATGAAAGTTCACTAATCCACATGCTCACAACTCAGAAACGCATGTTTCTCGAATCCGTCATGCATGTAACATGTACGGAACCCGGAATGCCATGTTGATGGAATTCATGTAAATTAAATATCTATTAGTTTGAATACACTCCAGAAGTATTCTTCTGTGAAAAATGAACGAATTCGAAACTTGTGTTAGGGAAAGCTTGTGAAAATGTGTACACGAGTCTATATGAAATTATTCCTTTTATAGAGGATGAAAAATCAGAAATCCACATGCTCACAACTCAGGAATGCATGTTTGTCGAATCCGTCATGCATGTAACATGTACGGAACACGGAATATCATGTTGAAGGAATCTATTCAAATTACATATCTCTAGGGTAGAATTCGCTCCAAGAGGGTTTTTCTGGGATCAAAGTGTGATTCTTGAAACTGGTGATAGGAGAAGCAACGAAGTCCAAGGAACTATTTCAAAGTGAATAAGTAACTTGTTTGGTGCTTGAAACATCTGTCACGCGCATGTTCACAGCTCAGAAATGCATGTTTGAGGAATCCGTGATGCATGAAACATGTTCGGAATACGGAATGCCATGGTTATGTAAACAATGTAAATTACATGTGTATTGGTGAGAATTCGCTCAAAGAGTGTTTTCCACTGCCAAATGTCCGATTTTAGAACCTGGTGATACAAAAAACTTATGAAGTCAGAGTAAATATTTCAAAGTGTAATATATGCCTTCTTTGGTGGATGAAAGTTCACTAAACCACATGCTCACAACTCAGAAACGCATGTTTCTCGAATCCGTCATGCATGTATCATGTACGGAACCCGGAATGCCATGTTGATGGAATTCATGTAAATTATATATCTATTAGGTTGAATACACTCCAGAAGTATTCTTCTGTGAAAAATGAACGAATTTGAAACTTCTGTTAGGGAAAGCTTGTGAAAATGTGTATACGCGTCTATAGGAAATTATTCCTTTTATAGAGGATGAAAAATCAGTAATCCACATGGTCACAACTCAGGAATGCATGTATGTCGAATCCGTCATGCATGTAACATGTACGGAACACGGAATATCATGTTGAAGGTATCTATTCAAATTACATATCTCTAGGGTAGAATTCGCTCCAAGAGGGTTTTTCTGGGATCAAAGTGTGATTCTTGAAACTGGTGATAGGAGAAGCAACGAAGTCCAAGGAACTATTTCAAAGTGCATAAGTAACTTGTTTGGTGGTTGAAACATCTGTCATGCGCATGTTCACAGCTCAGAAATGCATGTTTGAGGAATCCGTGATGCATGAAACATGTTTGGAATATGGAATGCCATGGTTATGTAAACAATGTAAATTACATGTGTATTGGTGAGAATTCGCTCAAAGAGTGTTTTCTACTGCAAATGTGCGATTTTAGGACCTGGTGAAACACTAAAATTATGAAGTCAGAGTAAATATTTCAAAGTGTAATATATGCCTTCTTTGGTGGATGAAAGTTCACTAATCCACATGCTCACAACTCAGAAACGCATGTTTCTCGAATCCGTCATGCATGTATCATGTACGGAACCCGGAATGCCATGTTGATGGAATTCATGTAAATTATATATCTATTAGGTTGAATACACTCCAGAAGTATTCTTCTGTGAAAAATGAACGAATTCGAAACTTGTGTTAGGGAAAGCTTGTGAAAATGTGTACACGAGTCTATATGAAATTATTCCTTTTATAGAGGATGAAAAATCAGTAATCCACATGGTCACAACTCAGGAATGCATGTTTGTCGAATCCGTCATGCATGTAACATGTACGGAACACGGAATATCATGTTGAAGGAATCGATTCAAATTACATATCTCTAGGGTAGAATTCGCTCCAAGAGGGTTTTCCTGGGATCAAAGTGTGATTCTTGAAACTGGTGATAGGAGAAGCAACGAAGTGCAAGGAACTATTTCAAAGTGCATAAGTAACTTGTTTGGTGGTTGAAACATCTGTCATGCGCATGTTCACAGCTCAGAAATGCATGTTTGAGGAATCCGTGATGCATGAAACATGTTCGGAATACGGAATGCCATGGTTATGTAAACAATGTAAATTACATGTGTATTGGTGAGAATTCGCTCAACGAGTGTTTTCTACTGCCAAATGTCCGATTTTAGAACCTGGTGATACACAAAAATTATGAAGTCAGAGTAAATATTTCAAAGTGTAATATATGCTTTCTTTGGTGGATGAAAGTTCACTAATCCACATGCTCACAACTCAGAAACGCATGTTTCTCGAATCCGTCATGCATGTAACATGTACGGAACCTGGAATGCCATGTTGATGGAATTCATGTAAATTAAATATCTATTAGGTTGAATACACTCCAGAAGTATTCTTCTGTGAAAAATGAACGAATTCGAAACTTGTGTTAGGGAAAGCTTGTGAAAATGTGTACACGAGTCTATATGAAATTATTCCTTTTATAGAGGATGAAAAATCAGTAATCCACATGGTCACAACTCAGGAATGCATGTTTGTCGAATCCGTCATGCATGTAACATGTACGGAACACGAAATATCATGTTGAAGGAATCTATTCAAATTACATATCTCTAGGGTAGAATTCGCTCCAAGAGGGTTTTCCTGTGATCAAAGTGTGATTCTTGAAACTGGTGATAGGAGAAGCAACGAAGTCCAAGGAACTATTTCAAAGTGCATAAGTAACTTGTTTGGTGGTTGAAACATCTGTCATGCTCATGTTCACAGCTCAGAAATGCATGTTTGAGGAATCCGTGATGCATGAAACATGTTCGGAATACGGAATGCCATGGTTATGTAAACAATGTAAATTACATGTGTATTGGTGAGAATTCGCTCAACGAGTGTTTTCTACTGCCAAATGTCCGATTTTAGAACCTGGTGATACAAAAAACTTATGAAGTCAGAGTAAATATTTCAAAGTGTAATATATGCCTTCTTTGGTGGATGAAAGTTCACTAATCCACATGCTCACAACTCAGAAACGCATGTTTCTTGAATCCGTCATGCATGTATCATGTACGGAATCCGGAATGCCATGTTGATGGAATTCATGTAAGTTATATATCTATTAGGTTGAATACACTCCAGAAGTATTCTTCTGTGAAAAATGAACGAATTCGAAACTTGTGTTAGGGAAAGCTTGTGAAAATGTGTACACGAGTCTATATGAAATTATTCCTTTTATAGAGGATGAAAAATCAGTAATCCACATGGTCACAACTCAGGAATGCATGTATGTCGAATCCGTCATGCATGTAACATGTACGGAACACGGAATATCATGTTGAAGGAATCTATTCAAATTACATATCTCTAGGGTAGAATTGGCTCCAAGAGGGTTTTCCTGTGATCAAAGTATGATTCTTGAAACTGGTGATAGGAGAAGCAACGAAGTCCAAGGAACTATTTCAAAGTGCATAAGTAACTTGTTTGGTGGTTGAAACATCTGTCATGCGCATGTTCACAGCTCAGAAATGCATGTTTGAGGAATCCGTGATGCATGAAACATGTTCGGAATACGGAATGCCATGGTTATGTAAACAATGTAAAGTACATGTGTATTGGTGAGAATTCGCTCAAAGAGTGTTTTCTAGTGCAAATGTCCGATATTAGAACCTGGTGATACAAAAAACTTATGAAGTCAGAGTAAATATTTCAAAGTGTAATATATGCCTTCTTTGGTGGATGAAAGTTCACTAATCCACATGCTCACAACTCAGAAACGCATGTTTCTCGAATCCATCATGCATGTATCATGTACGGAACCCGGAATGCCATGTTGATGGAATTCATGTAAATTATATATCTATTAGGTTGAATACACTCCAGAAGTATTCTTCTGTGAAAAATGAACGAATTCGAAACTTGTGTTAGGGAAAGCTTGTGAAAATGTGTACACGAGTCTATATGAAATTATTCCTTTTATAGAGGATGAAAAATCAGTAATCCACTTGCTCACAACTCAGGAATGCATGTATGTCGAATCCATCATGCATGTAACATGTACGGAACACGGAATATCATGTTGAAGGAATCTATTCAAATTACATATCTCTAGGGTAGAATTCGCTCCAAGAGGGTTTTCCTGGGATCAAAGTGTGATTCTTGAAACTGGTGATAGGAGAAGCAACGAAGTCCAAGGAACTATTTCAAAGTGCATAAGTAACTTGTTTGGTGGTTGAAACATCTGTCATGCGCATGTTCACAGCTCAGAAATGCATGTTTGAGGATTCCGTGATGCATGAAACATGTTCGGAATACGGAATGCCATGGTTATGTAAACAATGTAAATTACATGTGTATTGGAGAGAATTCGCTCAACGAATGTTTTCTACTGCCAAATGTCCGATTTTAGAACCTGGTGATACAAAAAACTTATGAAGTCAGAGTAAATATTTCAAAGTGTAATATATGCCTTCTTTGGTGGATGAAAGTTCACTAATCCACATGCTCCCAACTCAGAAACGCATGTTTCTCGAATCCGTCATGCATGTATCATGTACGGAACCCGGAATGCCATGTTGATGGAATTCATGTAAATTATATATCTATTAGGTTGAATACACTCCAGAAGTATTCTTCTGTGAAAAATGAACGAATTCGAAACTTGTGTTAGGGAAAGCTTGTGAAAATGTGTACACGAGTCTATATGAAATTATTCCTTTTATAGAGGATGAAAAATCAGTAATCCACATGGTCACAACTCAGGAATGCATGTATGTCGAATCCATCATGCATGTAACATGTACGGAACACGGAATATCATGTTGAAGGAATCGATTCAAATTACATATCTCTAGGGTAGAATTCGCTCCAAGAGGGTTTTCCTGGGATCAAAGTGTGATTCTTGAAACTGGTGATAGGAGAAGCAACGAAGTCCAAGGAACTATTTCAAAGTGCATAAGTAACTTGTTTGGTGGTTGAAACATCTGTCATGCGCATGTTCACAGCTCAGAAATGCATGTTTGAGGAATCCGTGATGCATGAAACATGTTCGGAATACGGAATGCCATGGTTATGTAAACAATGTAAATTACATGTGTATTGGAGAGAATTCGCTCAACGAATGTTTTCTACTGCCAAATGTCCGATTTTAGAACCTGGTGATACAAAAAACTTATGAAGTCAGAGTAAATATTTCAAAGTGTAATATATGCCTTCTTTGGTGGATGAAAGTTCACTAATCCACATGCTCACAACTCAGAAACGCATGTTTCTCGAATCCGTCATGCATGTATCATGTACGGAACCCGGAATGCCATGTTGATGGAATTCATGTAAATTATATATCTATTAGGTTGAATACACTCCAGAAGTATTCTTCTGTGAAAAATGAACGAATTCGAAACTTGTGTTAGGGAAAGCTTGTGAAAATGTGTACACGAGTCTATATGAAATTATTCCTTTTATAGAGGATGAAAAATCAGTAATCCACATGGTCACAATTCAGGAATGCATGTATGTCGAATCCGTCATGCATGTAACATGTACGGAACACGGAATATCATGTTGAAGGAATCTATTCAAATTACATATCTCTAGGGTAGAATTCGCTCCAAGAGGGTTTTTCTGGGATCAAAGTGTGATTCTTGAAACTGGTGATAGGAGAAGCAACGAAGTCCAAGGAACTATTTCAAAGTGAATAAGTAACTTGTTTGGTGGTTGAAACATCTGTCACGCGCATGTTCACAGCTCAGAAATGCATGTTTGAGGAATCCGTGATGCATGAAACATGTTCGGAATACGGAATGCCATGGTTATGTAAACAATGTAAATTACATGTGTATTGGTGAGAATTCGCTCAAAGAGTGTTTTCCACTGCCAAATGTCCGATTTTAGAACCTGGTGATACAAAAAACTTATGAAGTCAGAGTAAATATTTCAAAGTGTAATATATGCCTTCTTTGGTGGATGAAAGTTCACTAAACCACATGCTCACAACTCAGAAACGCATGTTTCTCGAATCCGTCATGCATGTATCATGTACGGAACCCGGAATGCCATGTTGATGGAATTCATGTAAATTATATATCTATTAGGTTGAATACACTCCAGAAGTATTCTTCTGTGAAAAATGAACGAATTCGAAACTTGTGTTAGGGAAAGCTTGTGAAAATGTGTACACGAGTCTATATGAAATTATTCCTTTTATAGAGGATGAAAAATCAGTAATCCACATGGTCACAACTCAGGAATGCATGTTTGTCGAATCCGTCATGCATGTAACATGTACGGAACACGGAATATCATGTTGAAGGAATCTATTCAAATTACATATCTCTAGGGTAGAATTCGCTCCAAGAGGGTTTTCCTGGGATCAAAGTGTGATTCTTGAAACTGGTGATAGGAGAAGCAACGAAGTCCAAGGAACTATTTCAAAGTGCATAAGTAACTTGTTTGGTGGTTGAAACATCTGTCATGCGCATGTTCACAGCTCAGAAATGCATGTTTGAGGAATCCGTGATGCATGAAACATGTTCGAAATACGGAATGCCATGGTTATGTAAACAATGTAAATTACATGTGTATTGGTGAGAATTCGCTCAACGAGTGTTTTCTACTGCCAAATGTCCGATTTTAGAACCTGGTGATACACAAAAATTATGAAGTCAGAGTAAATATTTCAAAGTGTAATATATGCCTTCTTTGGTGGATGAAAGTTCACTAATCCACATGCTCACAACTCAGAAACGCATGTTTCTCGAATCCGTCATGCATGTAACATGTACGGAACCCGGAATGCCATGTTGATGGAATTCATGTAAATTAAATATCTATTAGTTTGAATACACTCCAGAAGTATTCTTCTGTGAAAAATGAACGAATTCGAAACTTGTGTTAGGGAAAGCTTGTGAAAATGTGTACACGAGTCTATATGAAATTATTCCTTTTATAGAGGATGAAAAATCAGAAATCCACATACTCACAACTCAGGAATGCATGTATGTCGAATCCGTCATGCATGTAACATGTACGGAACACGGAATATCATGTTGAAGGAATCTATTCAAATTACATATCTCTAGGGTAGAATTCGCTCCAAGAGGGTTTTTCTGGGATCAAAGTGTGATTCTTGAAACTGGTGATAGGAGAAGCAACGAAGTCCAAGGAACTATTTCAAAGTGAATAAGTAACTTGTTTGGTGGTTGAAACATCTGTCACGCGCATGTTCACAGCTCAGAAATGCATGTTTGAGGAATCCGTGATGCATGAAACATGTTCGGAATACGGAATGCCATGGTTATGTAAACAATGTAAATTACATGTGTATTGCTGAGAATTCGCTCAAAGAGTGTTTTCCACTGCCAAATGTCCGATTTTAGAACCTGGTGATACAAAAAACTTATGAAGTCAGAGTAAATATTTCAAAGTGTAATATATGCCTTCTTTGGTGGATGAAAGTTCACTAAACCACATGCTCACAACTCAGAAACGCATGTTTCTCGAATCCGTCATGCATGTATCATGTACGGAACCCGGAATGCCATGTTGATGGAATTCATGTAAATTATATATCTATTAGGTTGAATACACTCCAGAAGTATTCTTCTGTGAAAAATGAACGAATTTGAAACTTGTGTTAGGGAAAGCTTGTGAAAATGTGTATACGCGTCTATAGGAAATTATTCCTTTTATAGAGGATGAAAAATCAGTAATCCACATGGTCACAACTCAGGAATGCATGTATGTCGAATCCGTCATGCATGTAACATGTACGGAACACGGAATATCATGTTGAAGGTATCTATTCAAATTACATATCTCTAGGGTAGAATTCGCTCCAAGAGGGTTTTTCTGGGATCAAAGTGTGATTCTTGAAACTGGTGATAGGAGAAGCAACGAAGTCCAAGGAACTATTTCAAAGTGCATAAGTAACTTGTTTGGTGGTTGAAACATCTGTCATGCGCATGTTCACAGCTCAGAAATGCATGTTTGAGGAATCCGTGATGCATGAAACATGTTTGGAATATGGAATGCCATGGTTATGTAAACAATGTAAATTACATGTGTATTGGTGAGAATTCGCTCAAAGAGTGTTTTCTACTGCAAATGTGCGATTTTAGGACCTGGTGAAACACAAAAATTATGAAGTCAGAGTAAATATTTCAAAGTGTAATATATGCCTTCTTTGGTGGATGAAAGTTCACTAATCCACATGCCCACAACTCAGAAACGCATGTTTCTCGAATCCGTCATGCATGTATCATGTACGGAACCCGGAATGCCATGTTGATGGAATTCATGTAAATTATATATCTATTAGGTTGAATACACTCCAGAAGTATTCTTCTGTGAAAAATGAACGAATTCGAAACTTGTGTTAGGGAAAGCTTGTGAAAATGTGTACACGAGTCTATATGAAATTTTTCCTTTTATAGAGGATGAAAAATCAGTAATCCACATGGTCACAACTCAGGAATGCATGTTTGTCGAATCCGTCATGCATGTAACATGTACGGAACACGGAATATCATGTTGAAGGAATCTATTCAAATTACATATCTCTAGGGTAGAATTCGCTCCAAGAGGGTTTTCCTGGGATCAAAGTGTGATTCTTGAAACTGGTGATAGGAGAAGCAACGAAGTCCAAGGAACTATTTCAAAGTGCATAAGTAACTTGTTTGGTGGTTGAAACATCTGTCATGCGCATGTTCACAGCTCAGAAATGCATGTTTGAGGAATCCGTGATGCATGAAACATGTTCGGAATACGGAATGCCATGGTTATGTAAACAATGTAAATTACATGTGTATTGGTGAGAATTCGCTCAACGAGTGTTTTCTACTGCCAAATGTCCGATTTTAGAACCTGGTGATACTCAAAAATTATGAAGTCAGAGTAAATATTTCAAAGTGTAATATATGCTTTCTTTGGTGGATGAAAGTTCACTAATCCACATGCTCACAACTCAGAAACGCATGTTTCTCGAATCCGTCATGCATGTAACATGTACGGAACCCGGAATGCCATGTTGATGGAATTCATGTAAATTAAATATCTATTAGGTTGAATACACTCCAGAAGTATTCTTCTGTGAAAAATGAACGAATTCGAAACTTGTGTTAGGGAAAGCTTGTGAAAATGTGTACACGAGTCTATATGAAATTATTCCTTTTATAGAGGATGAAAAATCAGTAATCCACATGGTCACAACTCAGGAATGCATGTTTGTCGAATCCGTCATGCATGTAACATGTACGGAACACGAAATATCATGTTGAAGGAATCTATTCAAATTACATATCTCTAGGGTAGAATTCGCTCCAAGAGGGTTTTCCTGTGATCAAAGTGTGATTCTTGAAACTGGTGATAGGAGAAGCAACGAAGTCCAAGGAACTATTTCAAAGTGCATAAGTAACTTGTTTGGTGGTTGAAACATCTGTCATGCGCATGTTCACAGCTCAGAAATGCATGTTTGAGGAATCCGTGATGCATGAAACATGTTCGGAATACGGAATGCCATGGTTATGTAAACAATGTAAATTACATGTGTATTGGTGAGAATTCGCTCAACGAGTGTTTTCTACTGCCAAATGTCCGATTTTAGAACCTGGTGATACAAAAAACTTATTAAGTCAGAGTAAATATTTCAAAGTGTAATATATGCCTTCTTTGGTCGATGAAAGTTCACTAATCCACATGCTCACAACTCAGAAACGCATGTTTCTTGAATCCGTCATGCATGTATCATGTACGGAATCCGGAATGCCATGTTGATGGAATTCATGTAAGTTATATATCTATTAGTTTGAATACACTCCAGAAGTATTCTTCTGTGAAAAATGAACGAATTCGAAACTTGTGTTAGGGAAAGCTTGTGAAAATGTGTACACGAGTCTATATGAAATTATTCCTTTTATAGAGGATGAAAAATCAGAAATCCACATGCTCACAACTCAGGAATGCATGTTTGTCGAATCCGTCATGCATGTAACATGTACGGAACACGGAATATCATGTTGAAGGAATCTATTCAAATTACATATCTCTAGGGTAGAATTCGCTCCAAGAGGGTTTTTCTGGGATCAAAGTGTGATTCTTGAAACTGGTGATAGGAGAAGCAACGAAGTCCAAGGAACTATTTCAAAGTGAATAAGTAACTTGTTTGGTGGTTGAAACATCTGTCACGCGCATGTTCACAGCTCAGAAATGCATGTTTGAGGAATCCGTGATGCATGAAACATGTTCGGAATACGGAATGCCATGGTTATGTAAACAATGTAATTTACATGTGTATTGGTGAGAATTCGCTCAAAGAGTGTTTTCCACTGCCAAATGTCCGATTTTAGAACCTGGTGATACAAAAAACTTATGAAGTCAGAGTAAATATTTCAAAGTGTAATATATGCCTTCTTTGGTGGATGAAAGTTCACTAAACCACATGCTCACAACTCAGAAACGCATGTTTCTCGAATCCGTCATGCATGTATCATGTACGGAACCCGGAATGCCATGTTGATGGAATTCATGTAAATTATATATCTATTAGGTTGAATACACTCCAGAAGTATTCTTCTGTGAAAAATGAACGAATTTGAAACTTGTGTTAGGGAAAGCTTGTGAAAATGTGTATACGCGTCTATAGGAAATTATTCCTTTTATAGAGGATGAAAAATCAGTAATCCACATGGTCACAACTCAGGAATGCATGTATGTCGAATCCGTCATGCATGTAACATGTACGGAACACGGAATATCATGTTGAAGGTATCTATTCAAATTACATATCTCTAGGGTAGAATTCGCTCCAAGAGGGTTTTTCTGGGATCAAAGTGTGATTCTTGAAACTGGTGATAGGAGAAGCAACGAAGTCCAAGGAACTATTTCAAAGTGCATAAGTAACTTGTTTGGTGGTTGAAACATCTGTCATGCGCATGTTCACAGCTCAGAAATGCATGTTTGAGGAATCCGTGATGCATGAAACATGTTTGGAATATGGAATGCCATGGTTATGTAAACAATGTAAATTACATGTGTATTGGTGAGAATTCGCTCAAAGAGTGTTTTCTACTGCAAATGTGCGATTTTAGGACCTGGTGAAACACAAAAATTATGAAGTCAGAGTAAATATTTCAAAGTGTAATATATGCCTTCTTTGGTGGATGAAAGTTCACTAATCCACATGCTCACAACTCAGAAACGCATGTTTCTCGAATCCGTCATGCATGTATCATGTACGGAACCCGGAATGCCATGTTGATGGAATTCATGTAAATTATATATCTATTAGGTTGAATACACTCCAGAAGTATTCTTCTGTGAAAAATGAACGAATTCGAAACTTGTGTTAGGGAAAGCTTGTGAAAATGTGTACACGAGTCTATATGAAATTATTCCTTTTATAGAGGATGAAAAATCAGTAATCCACATGGTCACAACTCAGGAATGCATGTTTGTCGAATCCGTCATGCATGTAACATGTACGGAACACGGAATATCATGTTGAAGGAATCTATTCAAATTACATATCTCTAGGGTAGAATTCGCTCCAAGAGGGTTTTCCTGGGATCAAAGTGTGATTCTTGAAACTGGTGATAGGAGAAGCAACGAAGTCCAAGGAACTATTTCAAAGTGCATAAGTAACTTGTTTGGTGGTTGAAACATCTGTCATGCGCATGTTCACAGCTCAGAAATGCATGTTTGAGGAATCCGTGATGCATGAAACATGTTCGGAATACGGAATGCCATGGTTATGTAAACAATGTAAATTACATGTGTATTGGTGAGAATTCGCTCAACGAGTGTTTTCTACTGCCAAATGTCCGATTTTAGAACCTGGTGATACACAAAAATTATGAAGTCAGAGTAAATATTTCAAAGTGTAATATATGCTTTCTTTGGTGGATGAAAGTTCACTAATCCACATGCTCACAACTCAGAAACGCATGTTTCTCGAATCCGTCATGCATGTAACATGTACGGAACCTGGAATGCCATGTTGATGGAATTCATGTAAATTAAATATCTATTAGGTTGAATACACTCCAGAAGTATTCTTCTGTGAAAAATGAACGAATTCGAAACTTGTGTTAGGGAAAGCTTGTGAAAATGTGTACACGAGTCTATATGAAATTATTCCTTTTATAGAGGATGAAAAATCAGTAATCCACATGGTCACAACTCAGGAATGCATGTTTGTCGAATCCGTCATGCATGTAACATGTACGGAACACGAAATATCATGTTGAAGGAATCTATTCAAATTACATATCTCTAGGGTAGAATTCGCTCCAAGAGGGTTTTCCTGTGATCAAAGTGTGATTCTTGAAACTGGTGATAGGAGAAGCAACGAAGTCCAAGGAACTATTTCAAAGTGCATAAGTAACTTGTTTGGTGGTTGAAACATCTGTCATGCGCATGTTCACAGCTCAGAAATGCATGTTTGAGGAATCCGTGATGCATGAAACATGTTCGGAATACGGAATGCCATGGTTATGTAAACAATGTAAATTACATGTGTATTGGTGAGAATTCGCTCAACGAGTGTTTTCTACTGCCAAATGTCCGATTTTAGAACCTGGTGATACAAAAAACTTATGAAGTCAGAGTAAATATTTCAAAGTGTAATATATGCCTTCTTTGGTGGATGAAAGTTCACTAATCCACATGCTCACAACTCAGAAACGCATGTTTCTTGAATCCGTCATGCATGTATCATGTACGGAATCCGGAATGCCATGTTGATGGAATTCATGTAAGTTATATATCTATTAGGTTGAATACACTCCAGAAGTATTCTTCTGTGAAAAATGAACGAATTCGAAACTTGTGTTAGGGAAAGCTTGTGAAAATGTGTACACGAGTCTATATGAAATTATTCCTTTTATAGAGGATGAAAAATCAGTAATCCACATGGTCACAACTCAGGAATGCATGTATGTCGAATCCGTCATGCATGTAACATGTACGGAACACGGAATATCATGTTGAAGGAATCTATTCAAATTACATATCTCTAGGGTAGAATTGGCTCCAAGAGGGTTTTCCTGTGATCAAAGTATGATTCTTGAAACTGGTGATAGGAGAAGCAACGAAGTCCAAGGAACTATTTCAAAGTGCATAAGTAACTTGTTTGGTGGTTGAAACATCTGTCATGCGCATGTTCACAGCTCAGAAATGCATGTTTGAGGAATCCGTGATGCATGAAACATGTTCGGAATACGGAATGCCATGGTTATGTAAACAATGTAAATTACATGTGTATTGGTGAGAATTCGCTCAAAGAGTGTTTTCTAGTGCAAATGTCCGATATTAGAACCTGGTGATACAAAAAACTTATGAAGTCAGAGTAAATATTTCAAAGTGTAATATATGCCTTCTTTGGTGGATGAAAGTTCACTAATCCACATGCCCACAACTCAGAAACGCATGTTTCTCGAATCCGTCATGCATGTATCATGTACGGAACCCGGAATGCCATGTTGATGGAATTCATGTAAATTATATATCTATTAGGTTGAATACACTCCAGAAGTATTCTTCTGTGAAAAATGAACGAATTCGAAACTTGTGTTAGGGAAAGCTTGTGAAAATGTGTACACGAGTCTATATGAAATTTTTCCTTTTATAGAGGATGAAAAATCAGTAATCCACATGGTCACAACTCAGGAATGCATGTTTGTCGAATCCGTCATGCATGTAACATGTACGGAACACGGAATATCATGTTGAAGGAATCTATTCAAATTACATATCTCTAGGGTAGAATTCGCTCCAAGAGGGTTTTCCTGGGATCAAAGTGTGATTCTTGAAACTGGTGATAGGAGAAGCAACGAAGTCCAAGGAACTATTTCAAAGTGCATAAGTAACTTGTTTGGTGGTTGAAACATCTGTCATGCGCATGTTCACAGCTCAGAAATGCATGTTTGAGGAATCCGTGATGCATGAAACATGTTCGGAATACGGAATGCCATGGTTATGTAAACAATGTAAATTACATGTGTATTGGTGAGAATTCGCTCAACGAGTGTTTTCTACTGCCAAATGTCCGATTTTAGAACCTGGTGATACTCAAAAATTATGAAGTCAGAGTAAATATTTCAAAGTGTAATATATGCTTTCTTTGGTGGATGAAAGTTCACTAATCCACATGCTCACAACTCAGAAACGCATGTTTCTCGAATCCGTCATGCATGTAACATGTACGGAACCCGGAATGCCATGTTGATGGAATTCATGTAAATTAAATATCTATTAGGTTGAATACACTCCAGAAGTATTCTTCTGTGAAAAATGAACGAATTCGAAACTTGTGTTAGGGAAAGCTTGTGAAAATGTGTACACGAGTCTATATGAAATTATTCCTTTTATAGAGGATGAAAAATCAGTAATCCACATGGTCACAACTCAGGAATGCATGTTTGTCGAATCCGTCATGCATGTAACATGTACGGAACACGAAATATCATGTTGAAGGAATCTATTCAAATTACATATCTCTAGGGTAGAATTCGCTCCAAGAGGGTTTTCCTGTGATCAAAGTGTGATTCTTGAAACTGGTGATAGGAGAAGCAACGAAGTCCAAGGAACTATTTCAAAGTGCATAAGTAACTTGTTTGGTGGTTGAAACATCTGTCATGCGCATGTTCACAGCTCAGAAATGCATGTTTGAGGAATCCGTGATGCATGAAACATGTTCGGAATACGGAATGCCATGGTTATGTAAACAATGTAAATTACATGTGTATTGGTGAGAATTCGCTCAACGAGTGTTTTCTACTGCCAAATGTCCGATTTTAGAACCTGGTGATACAAAAAACTTATTAAGTCAGAGTAAATATTTCAAAGTGTAATATATGCCTTCTTTGGTCGATGAAAGTTCACTAATCCACATGCTCACAACTCAGAAACGCATGTTTCTTGAATCCGTCATGCATGTATCATGTACGGAATCCGGAATGCCATGTTGATGGAATTCATGTAAGTTATATATCTATTAGTTTGAATACACTCCAGAAGTATTCTTCTGTGAAAAATGAACGAATTCGAAACTTGTGTTAGGGAAAGCTTGTGAAAATGTGTACACGAGTCTATATGAAATTATTCCTTTTATAGAGGATGAAAAATCAGAAATCCACATGCTCACAACTCAGGAATGCATGTTTGTCGAATCCGTCATGCATGTAACATGTACGGAACACGGAATATCATGTTGAAGGAATCTATTCAAATTACATATCTCTAGGGTAGAATTCGCTCCAAGAGGGTTTTTCTGGGATCAAAGTGTGATTCTTGAAACTGGTGATAGGAGAAGCAACGAAGTCCAAGGAACTATTTCAAAGTGAATAAGTAACTTGTTTGGTGGTTGAAACATCTGTCACGCGCATGTTCACAGCTCAGAAATGCATGTTTGAGGAATCCGTGATGCATGAAACATGTTCGGAATACGGAATGCCATGGTTATGTAAACAATGTAATTTACATGTGTATTGGTGAGAATTCGCTCAAAGAGTGTTTTCCACTGCCAAATGTCCGATTTTAGAACCTGGTGATACAAAAAACTTATGAAGTCAGAGTAAATATTTCAAAGTGTAATATATGCCTTCTTTGGTGGATGAAAGTTCACTAAACCACATGCTCACAACTCAGAAACGCATGTTTCTCGAATCCGTCATGCATGTATCATGTACGGAACCCGGAATGCCATGTTGATGGAATTCATGTAAATTATATATCTATTAGGTTGAATACACTCCAGAAGTATTCTTCTGTGAAAAATGAACGAATTTGAAACTTGTGTTAGGGAAAGCTTGTGAAAATGTGTATACGCGTCTATAGGAAATTATTCCTTTTATAGAGGATGAAAAATCAGTAATCCACATGGTCACAACTCAGGAATGCATGTATGTCGAATCCGTCATGCATGTAACATGTACGGAACACGGAATATCATGTTGAAGGTATCTATTCAAATTACATATCTCTAGGGTAGAATTCGCTCCAAGAGGGTTTTTCTGGGATCAAAGTGTGATTCTTGAAACTGGTGATAGGAGAAGCAACGAAGTCCAAGGAACTATTTCAAAGTGCATAAGTAACTTGTTTGGTGGTTGAAACATCTGTCATGCGCATGTTCACAGCTCAGAAATGCATGTTTGAGGAATCCGTGATGCATGAAACATGTTTGGAATATGGAATGCCATGGTTATGTAAACAATGTAAATTACATGTGTATTGGTGAGAATTCGCTCAAAGAGTGTTTTCTACTGCAAATGTGCGATTTTAGGACCTGGTGAAACACAAAAATTATGAAGTCAGAGTAAATATTTCAAAGTGTAATATATGCCTTCTTTGGTGGATGAAAGTTCACTAATCCACATGCTCACAACTCAGAAACGCATGTTTCTCGAATCCGTCATGCATGTATCATGTACGGAACCCGGAATGCCATGTTGATGGAATTCATGTAAATTATATATCTATTAGGTTGAATACACTCCAGAAGTATTCTTCTGTGAAAAATGAACGAATTCGAAACTTGTGTTAGGGAAAGCTTGTGAAAATGTGTACACGAGTCTATATGAAATTATTCCTTTTATAGAGGATGAAAAATCAGTAATCCACATGGTCACAACTCAGGAATGCATGTTTGTCGAATCCGTCATGCATGTAACATGTACGGAACACGGAATATCATGTTGAAGGAATCTATTCAAATTACATATCTCTAGGGTAGAATTCGCTCCAAGAGGGTTTTCCTGGGATCAAAGTGTGATTCTTGAAACTGGTGATAGGAGAAGCAACGAAGTCCAAGGAACTATTTCAAAGTGCATAAGTAACTTGTTTGGTGGTTGAAACATCTGTCATGCGCATGTTCACAGCTCAGAAATGCATGTTTGAGGAATCCGTGATGCATGAAACATGTTCGGAATACGGAATGCCATGGTTATGTAAACAATGTAAATTACATGTGTATTGGTGAGAATTCGCTCAACGAGTGTTTTCTACTGCCAAATGTCCGATTTTAGAACCTGGTGATACACAAAAATTATGAAGTCAGAGTAAATATTTCAAAGTGTAATATATGCTTTCTTTGGTGGATGAAAGTTCACTAATCCACATGCTCACAACTCAGAAACGCATGTTTCTCGAATCCGTCATGCATGTAACATGTACGGAACCTGGAATGCCATGTTGATGGAATTCATGTAAATTAAATATCTATTAGGTTGAATACACTCCAGAAGTATTCTTCTGTGAAAAATGAACGAATTCGAAACTTGTGTTAGGGAAAGCTTGTGAAAATGTGTACACGAGTCTATATGAAATTATTCCTTTTATAGAGGATGAAAAATCAGTAATCCACATGGTCACAACTCAGGAATGCATGTTTGTCGAATCCGTCATGCATGTAACATGTACGGAACACGAAATATCATGTTGAAGGAATCTATTCAAATTACATATCTCTAGGGTAGAATTCGCTCCAAGAGGGTTTTCCTGTGATCAAAGTGTGATTCTTGAAACTGGTGATAGGAGAAGCAACGAAGTCCAAGGAACTATTTCAAAGTGCATAAGTAACTTGTTTGGTGGTTGAAACATCTGTCATGCGCATGTTCACAGCTCAGAAATGCATGTTTGAGGAATCCGTGATGCATGAAACATGTTCGGAATACGGAATGCCATGGTTATGTAAACAATGTAAATTACATGTGTATTGGTGAGAATTCGCTCAACGAGTGTTTTCTACTGCCAAATGTCCGATTTTAGAACCTGGTGATACAAAAAACTTATGAAGTCAGAGTAAATATTTCAAAGTGTAATATATGCCTTCTTTGGTGGATGAAAGTTCACTAATCCACATGCTCACAACTCAGAAACGCATGTTTCTTGAATCCGTCATGCATGTATCATGTACGGAATCCGGAATGCCATGTTGATGGAATTCATGTAAGTTATATATCTATTAGGTTGAATACACTCCAGAAGTATTCTTCTGTGAAAAATGAACGAATTCGAAACTTGTGTTAGGGAAAGCTTGTGAAAATGTGTACACGAGTCTATATGAAATTATTCCTTTTATAGAGGATGAAAAATCAGTAATCCACATGGTCACAACTCAGGAATGCATGTATGTCGAATCCGTCATGCATGTAACATGTACGGAACACGGAATATCATGTTGAAGGAATCTATTCAAATTACATATCTCTAGGGTAGAATTGGCTCCAAGAGGGTTTTCCTGTGATCAAAGTATGATTCTTGAAACTGGTGATAGGAGAAGCAACGAAGTCCAAGGAACTATTTCAAAGTGCATAAGTAACTTGTTTGGTGGTTGAAACATCTGTCATGCGCATGTTCACAGCTCAGAAATGCATGTTTGAGGAATCCGTGATGCATGAAACATGTTCGGAATACGGAATGCCATGGTTATGTAAACAATGTAAATTACATGTGTATTGGTGAGAATTCGCTCAAAGAGTGTTTTCTAGTGCAAATGTCCGATATTAGAACCTGGTGATACAAAAAACTTATGAAGTCAGAGTAAATATTTCAAAGTGTAATATATGCCTTCTTTGGTGGATGAAAGTTCACTAATCCACATGCTCACAACTCAGAAACGCATGTTTCTCGAATCCATCATGCATGTATCATGTACGGAACCCGGAATGCCATGTTGATGGAATTCATGTAAATTATATATCTATTAGGTTGAATACACTCCAGAAGTATTCTTCTGTGAAAAATGAACGAATTCGAAACTTGTGTTAGGGAAAGCTTGTGAAAATGTGTACACGAGTCTATATGAAATTATTCCTTTTATAGAGGATGAAAAATCAGTAATCCACTTGCTCACAACTCAGGAATGCATGTATGTCGAATCCATCATGCATGTAACATGTACGGAACACGGAATATCATGTTGAAGGAATCTATTCAAATTACATATCTCTAGGGTAGAATTCGCTCCAAGAGGGTTTTCCTGGGATCAAAGTGTGATTCTTGAAACTGGTGATAGGAGAAGCAACGAAGTCCAAGGAACTATTTCAAAGTGCATAAGTAACTTGTTTGGTGGTTGAAACATCTGTCATGCGCATGTTCACAGCTCAGAAATGCATGTTTGAGGATTCCGTGATGCATGAAACATGTTCGGAATACGGAATGCCATGGTTATGTAAACAATGTAAATTACATGTGTATTCAGAGAATTCGCTCAACGAATGTTTTCTACTGCCAAATGTCCGATTTTAGAACCTGGTGATACAAAAAACTTATGAAGTCAGAGTAAATATTTCAAAGTGTAATATATGCCTTCTTTGGTGGATGAAAGTTCACTAATCCACATGCTCACAACTCAGAAACGCATGTTTCTTGAATCCGTCATGCATGTATCATGTACGGAATCCGGAATGCCATGTTGATGGAATTCATGTAAGTTATATATCTATTTGGTTGAATACACTCCAGAAGTATTCTTCTGTGAAAAATGAACGAATTCGAAACTTGTGTTAGGGAAAGCTTGTGAAAATGTGTACACGAGTCTATATGAAATTATTCCTTTTATAGAGGATGAAAAATCAGTAATCCACATGGTCACAACTCAGGAATGCATGTATGTCGAATCCGTCATGCATGTAACATGTACGGAACACGGAATATCATGTTGAAGGAATCTATTCAAATTACATATCTCTAGGGTAGAATTGGCTCCAAGAGGGTTTTCCTGTGATCAAAGTATGATTCTTGAAACTGGTGATAGGAGAAGCAACGAAGTCCAAGGAACTATTTCAAAGTGCATAAGTAACTTGTTTGGTGGTTGAAACATCTGTCATGCGCATGTTCACAGCTCAGAAATGCATGTTTGAGGAATCCGTGATGCATGAAACATGTTCGGAATACGGAATGCCATGGTTATGTAAACAATGTAAAGTACATGTGTATTGGTGAGAATTCGCTCAAAGAGTGTTTTCTAGTGCAAATGTCCGATATTAGAACCTGGTGATACAAAAAACTTATGAAGTCAGAGTAAATATTTCAAAGTGTAATATATGCCTTCTTTGGTGGATGAAAGTTCACTAATCCACATGCTCACAACTCAGAAACGCATGTTTCTCGAATCCATCATGCATGTATCATGTACGGAACCCGGAATGCCATGTTGATGGAATTCATGTAAATTATATATCTATTAGGTTGAATACACTCCAGAAGTATTCTTCTGTGAAAAATGAACGAATTCGAAACTTGTGTTAGGGAAAGCTTGTGAAAATGTGTACACGAGTCTATATGAAATTATTCCTTTTATAGAGGATGAAAAATCAGTAATCCACTTGCTCACAACTCAGGAATGCATGTATGTCGAATCCATCATGCATGTAACATGTACGGAACACGGAATATCATGTTGAAGGAATCTATTCAAATTACATATCTCTAGGGTAGAATTCGCTCCAAGAGGGTTTTCCTGGGATCAAAGTGTGATTCTTGAAACTGGTGATAGGAGAAGCAACGAAGTCCAAGGAACTATTTCAAAGTGCAAAAGTAACTTGTTTGGTGGTTGAAACATCTGTCATGCGCATGTTCACAGCTCAGAAATGCATGTTTGAGGATTCCGTGATGCATGAAACATGTTCGGAATACGGAATGCCATAGTTATGTAAACAATGTAAATTACATGTGTATTCAGAGAATTCGCTCAACGAATGTTTTCTACTGCCAAATGTCCGATTTTAGAACCTGGTGATACAAAAAACTTATGAAGTCAGAGTAAATATTTCAAAGTGTAATATATGCCTTCTTTGGTGGATGAAAGTTCACTAATCCACATGCTCCCAACTCAGAAACGCATGTTTCTCGAATCCGTCATGCATGTATCATGTACGGAACCCGGAATGCCATGTTGATGGAATTCATGTAAGTTATATATCTATTAGGTTGAATACACTCCAGAAGTATTCTTCTGTGAAAAATGAACGAATTCGAAACTTGTGTTAGGGAAAGCTTGTGAAAATGTGTACACGAGTCTATATGAAATTATTCCTTTTATAGAGGATGAAAAATCAGTAATCCACATGGTCACAATTCAGGAATGCATGTATGTCGAATCCGTCATGCATGTAACATGTACGGAACACGGAATATCATGTTGAAGGAATCTATTCAAATTACATATCTCTAGGGTAGAATTCACTCCAAGAGGGTTTTTCTGGGATCAAAGTGTGATTCTTGAAACTGGTGATAGGAGAAGCAACGAAGTCCAAGGAACTATTTCAAAGTGCATAAGTAACTTGTTTGGTGGTTGAAACATCTGTCATGCACATGTTCACAGCTCAGAAATGCATGTTTGAGGAATCCGTGATGCATGAAACATGTTCGGAATACGGAATGCCATGGTTATGTAAACAATGTAAATTACATGTGTATTGGTGAGAATACGCTCAAAGAGTGTTTTCTACTGCCAAATGTCCAATTTTAGAACCTGGTGATACAAAAAACTTATGAAGTCAGAGTAAATATTTCAAAGTGTAATATATGCCTTCTTTGGTGGATGAAAGTTCACTAATCCACATGCTCACAACTCAGAAACGCATGTTTCTCGAATCCGTCATGCATGTAACATGTACGGAACCCGGAATGCCATGTTGATGGAATTCATGTAAATTAAATATCTATTAGGTTGAATACACTCCAGAAGTATTCTTCTGTGAAAAATGAACGAATTCGAAACTTGTGTTAGGGAAAGCTTGTGAAAATGTGTACACGAGTCTATATGAAATTATTCCTTTTATAGAGGATGAAAAATCAGTAATCCACTTGCTCACAACTCAGGAATGCATGTTTGTCGAATCCATCATGCATGTAACATGTACGGAACACGGAATATCATGTTGAAGGAATCTATTCAAATTACATATCTCTAGGGTAGAATTGGCTCCAAGAGGGTTTTCCTGTGATCAAAGTATGATTCTTGAAACTGGTGATAGGAGAAGCAACGAAGTCCAAGGAACTATTTCAAAGTGCATAAGTAACTTGTTTGGTGGTTGAAACATCTGTCATGCGCATGTTCACAGCTCAGAAATGCATGTTTGAGGAATCCGTGATGCATGAAACATGTTCGGAATACGGAATGCCATGGTTATGTAAACAATGTAAAGTACATGTGTATTGGTGAGAATTCGCTCAAAGAGTGTTTTCTAGTGCAAATGTCCGATATTAGAACCTGGTGATACAAAAAACTTATGAAGTCAGAGTAAATATTTCAAAGTGTAATATATGCCTTCTTTGGTGGATGAAAGTTCACTAATCCACATGCTCACAACTCAGAAACGCATGTTTCTCGAATCCATCATGCATGTATCATGTACGGAACCCGGAATGCCATGTTGATGGAATTCATGTAAATTATATATCTATTAGGTTGAATACACTCCAGAAGTATTCTTCTGTGAAAAATGAACGAATTCGAAACTTGTGTTAGGGAAAGCTTGTGAAAATGTGTACACGAGTCTATATGAAATTATTCCTTTTATAGAGGATGAAAAATCAGTAATCCACTTGCTCACAACTCAGGAATGCATGTATGTCGAATCCATCATGCATGTAACATGTACGGAACACGGAATATCATGTTGAAGGAATCTATTCAAATTACATATCTCTAGGGTAGAATTCGCTCCAAGAGGGTTTTCCTGGGATCAAAGTGTGATTCTTGAAACTGGTGATAGGAGAAGCAACGAAGTCCAAGGAACTATTTCAAAGTGCATAAGTAACTTGTTTGGTGGTTGAAACATCTGTCATGCGCATGTTCACAGCTCAGAAATGCATGTTTGAGGAATCCGTGATGCATGAAACATGTTCGGAATACGGAATGCCATGGTTATGTAAACAATGTAAATTACATGTGTATTGGTGAGAATTCGCTCAACGAGTGTTTTCTACTGCCAAATGTCCGATTTTAGAACCTGGTGATACACAAAAATTATGAAGTCAGAGTAAATATTTCAAAGTGTAATATATGCTTTCTTTGGTGGATGAAAGTTCACTAATCCACATGCTCACAACTCAGAAACGCATGTTTCTCGAATCCGTCATGCATGTAACATGTACGGAACCCGGAATGCCATGTTGATGGAATTCATGTAAATTAAATATCTATTAGGTTGAATACACTCCAGAAGTATTCTTCTGTGAAAAATGAACGAATTCGAAACTTGTGTTAGGGAAAGCTTGTGAAAATGTGTACACGAGTCTATATGAAATTATTCCTTTTATAGAGGATGAAAAATCAGTAATCCACATGGTCACAACTCAGGAATGCATGTTTGTCGAATCCGTCATGCATGTAACATGTACGGAACACGGAATATCATGTTGAAGGAATCTATTCAAATTACATATCTCTAGGGTAGAATTCGCTCCAAGAGGGTTTTCCTGTGATCAAAGTGTGATTCTTGAAACTGGTGATAGGAGAAGCAACGAAGTCCAAGGAACTATTTCAAAGTGCATAAGTAACTTGTTTGGTGGTTGAAACATCTGTCATGCGCATGTTCACAGCTCAGAAATGCATGTTTGAGGAATCCGTGATGCATGAAACATGTTCGAAATACGGAATGCCATGGTTATGTAAACAATGTAAATTACATGTGTATTGGTGAGAATTCGCTCAACGAGTGTTTTCTACTGCCAAATGTCCGATTTTAGAACCTGGTGATACACAAAAATTATGAAGTCAGAGTAAATATTTCAAAGTGTAATATATGCCTTCTTTGGTGGATGAAAGTTCACTAATCCACATGCTCACAACTCAGAAACGCATGTTTCTCGAATCCGTCATGCATGTAACATGTACGGAACCCGGAATGCCATGTTGATGGAATTCATGTAAATTAAATATCTATTAGTTTGAATACACTCCAGAAGTATTCTTCTGTGAAAAATGAACGAATTCGAAACTTGTGTTAGGGAAAGCTTGTGAAAATGTGTACACGAGTCTATATGAAATTATTCCTTTTATAGAGGATGAAAAATCAGAAATCCACATGCTCACAACTCAGGAATGCATGTTTGTCGAATCCGTCATGCATGTAACATGTACGGAACACGGAATATCATGTTGAAGGAATCTATTCAAATTACATATCTCTAGGGTAGAATTCGCTCCAAGAGGGTTTTTCTGGGATCAAAGTGTGATTCTTGAAACTGGTGATAGGAGAAGCAACGAAGTCCAAGGAACTATTTCAAAGTGAATAAGTAACTTGTTTGGTGGTTGAAACATCTGTCACGCGCATGTTCACAGCTCAGAAATGCATGTTTGAGGAATCCGTGATGCATGAAACATGTTCGGAATACGGAATGCCATGGTGATGTAAACAATGTAAATTATATGTGTATTGGTGAGAATTCGCTCAAAGAGTGTTTTCCACTGCCAAATGTCCGATTTTAGAACCTGGTGATACAAAAAACTTATGAAGTCAGAGTAAATATTTCAAAGTGTAATATATGCCTTCTTTGGTGGATGAAAGTTCACTAAACCACATGCTCACAACTCAGAAACGCATGTTTCTCGAATCCGTCATGCATGTATCATGTACGGAACCCGGAATGCCATGTTGATGGAATTCATGTAAATTATATATCTATTAGGTTGAATACACTCCAGAAGTATTCTTCTGTGAAAAATGAACGAATTTGAAACTTGTGTTAGGGAAAGCTTGTGAAAATGTGTATACGCGTCTATAGGAAATTATTCCTTTTATAGAGGATGAAAAATCAGTAATCCACATGGTCACAACTCAGGAATGCATGTATGTCGAATCCGTCATGCATGTAACATGTACGGAACACGGAATATCATGTTGAAGGTATCTATTCAAATTACATATCTCTAGGGTAGAATTCGCTCCAAGAGGGTTTTTCTGGGATCAAAGTGTGATTCTTGAAACTGGTGATAGGAGAAGCAACGAAGTCCAAGGAACTATTTCAAAGTGCATAAGTAACTTGTTTGGTGGTTGAAACATCTGTCATGCGCATGTTCACAGCTCAGAAATGCATGTTTGAGGAATCCGTGATGCATGAAACATGTTTGGAATATGGAATGCCATGGTTATGTAAACAATGTAAATTACATGTGTATTGGTGAGAATTCGCTCAAAGAGTGTTTTCTACTGCAAATGTGCGATTTTAGGACCTGGTGAAACACTAAAATTATGAAGTCAGAGTAAATATTTCAAAGTGTAATATATGCCTTCTTTGGTGGATGAAAGTTCACTAATCCACATGCTCACAACTCAGAAACGCATGTTTCTCGAATCCGTCATGCATGTATCATGTACGGAACCCGGAATGCCATGTTGATGGAATTCATGTAAATTATATATCTATTAGGTTGAATACACTCCAGAAGTATTCTTCTGTGAAAAATGAACGAATTCGAAACTTGTGTTAGGGAAAGCTTGTGAAAATGTGTACACGAGTCTATATGAAATTATTCCTTTTATAGAGGATGAAAAATCAGTAATCCACATGGTCACAACTCAGGAATGCAGGTTGGTCGAATCCGTCATGCATGTAACATGTACGGAACACGGAATATCATGTTGAAGGAATCTATTCAAATTACATATCTCTAGGGTAGAATTCGCTCCAAGAGGGTTTTCCTGTGATCAAAGTGTGATTCTTGAAACTGGTGATAGGAGAAGCAACGAAGTCCAAGGAACTATTTCAAAGTGCATAAGTAACTTGTTTGGTGGTTGAAACATCTGTCATGCGCATGTTCACAGCTCAGAAATGCATGTTTGAGGAATCCGTGATGCATGAAACATGTTCGAAATACGGAATGCCGTGGTTATGTAAACAATGTAAATTACATGTGTATTGGTGAGAATTCGCTCAACGAGTGTTTTCTACTGCCAAATGTCCGATTTTAGAACCTGGTGATACACAAAAATTATGAAGTCAGAGTAAATATTTCAAAGTGTAATATATGCCTTCTTTGGTGGATGAAAGTTCACTAATCCACATGCTCACAACTCAGAAACGCATGTTTCTCGAATCCGTCATGCATGTAACATGTACGGAACCCGGAATGCCATGTTGATGGAATTCATGTAAATTAAATATCTATTAGTTTGAATACACTCCAGAAGTATTCTTCTGTGAAAAATGAACGAATTCGAAACTTGTGTTAGGGAAAGCTTGTGAAAATGTGTACACGAGTCTATATGAAATTATTCCTTTTATAGAGGATGAAAAATCAGAAATCCACATGCTCACAACTCAGGAATGCATGTTTGTCGAATCCGTCATGCATGTAACATGTACGGAACACGGAATATCATGTTGAAGGAATCTATTCAAATTACATATCTCTAGGGTAGAATTCGCTCCAAGAGGGTTTTTCTGGGATCAAAGTGTGATTCTTGAAACTGGTGATAGGAGAAGCAACGAAGTCCAAGGAACTATTTCAAAGTGAATAAGTAACTTGTTTGGTGGTTGAAACATCTGTCACGCGCATGTTCACAGCTCAGAAATGCATGTTTGAGGAATCCGTGATGCATGAAACATGTTCGGAATACGGAATGCCATGGTTATGTAAACAATGTAAATTACATGTGTATTGGTGAGAATTCGCTCAACGAGTGTTTTCTACTGCCAAATGTCCGATTTTAGAACCTGGTGATACACAAAAATTATGAAGTCAGAGTAAATATTTCATAGTGTAATATATGCCTTCTTTGGTGGATGAAAGTTCACTAATCCACATGCTCACAACTCAGAAACGCATGTTTCTCGAATCCGTCATGCATGTAACATGTACGGAACCCGGAATGCCATGTTGATGGAATTCATGTAAATTAAATATCTATTAGTTTGAATACACTCCAGAAGTATTCTTCTGTGAAAAATGAACGAATTCGAAACTTGTGTTAGGGAAAGCTTGTGAAAATGTGTACACGAGTCTATATGAAATTATTCCTTTTATAGAGGATGAAAAATCAGAAATCCACATGCTCACAACTCAGGAATGCATGTTTGTCGAATCCGTCATGCATGTAACATGTACGGAACACGGAATATCATGTTGAAGGAATCTATTCAAATTACATATCTCTAGGGTAGAATTCGCTCCAAGAGGGTTTTTCTGGGATCAAAGTGTGATTCTTGAAACTGGTGATAGGAGAAGCAACGAAGTCCAAGGAACTATTTCAAAGTGAATAAGTAACTTGTTTGGTGGTTGAAACATCTGTCACGCGCATGTTCACAGCTCAGAAATGCATGTTTGAGGAATCCGTGATGCATGAAACATGTTCGGAATACGGAATGCCATGGTGATGTAAACAATGTAAATTACATGTGTATTGGTGAGAATTCGCTCAAAGAGTGTTTTCCACTGCCAAATGTCCGATTTTAGAACCTGGTGATACAAAAAACTTATGAAGTCAGAGTAAATATTTCAAAGTGTAATATATGCCTTCTTTGGTGGATGAAAGTTCACTAAACCACATGCTCACAACTCAGAAACGCATGTTTCTCGAATCCGTCATGCATCTATCATGTACGGAACCCGGAATGCCATGTTGATGGAATTCATGTAAATTATATATCTATTAGGTTGAATACACTCCAGAAGTATTCTTCTGTGAAAAATGAACGAATTTGAAACTTGTGTTAGGGAAAGCTTGTGAAAATGTGTATACGCGTCTATAGGAAATTATTCCTTTATAGAGGATGAAAAATCAGTAATCCACATGGTCACAACTCAGGAATGCATGTTTGTCGAATCCGTCATGCATGTAACATGTACGGAACACGGAATATCATGTTGAAGGTATCTATTCAAATTACATATCTCTAGGGTAGAATTCGCTCCAAGAGGGTTTTTCTGGGATCAAAGTGTGATTCTTGAAACTGGTGATAGGAGAAGCAACGAAGTCCAAGGAACTATTTCAAAGTGCATAAGTAACTTGTTTGGTGGTTGAAACATCTGTCATGCGCATGTTCACAGCTCAGAAATGCATGTTTGAGGAATCCGTGATGCATGAAACATGTTTGGAATATGGAATGCCATGGTTATGTAAACAATGTAAATTACATGTGTATTGGTGAGAATTCGCTCAAAGAGTGTTTTCTACTGCAAATGTGCGATTTTAGGACCTGGTGAAACACTAAAATTATGAAGTCAGAGTAAATATTTCAAAGTGTAATATATGCCTTCTTTGGTGGATGAAAGTTCACTAATCCACATGCTCACAACTCAGAAACGCATGTTTCTCGAATCCGTCATGCATGTATCATGTACGGAACCCGGAATGCCATGTTGATGGAATTCATGTAAATTATATATCTATTAGGTTGAATACACTCCAGAAGTATTCTTCTGTGAAAAATGAACGAATTCGAAACTTGTGTTAGGGAAAGCTTGTGAAAATGTGTACACGAGTCTATATGAAATTATTCCTTTTATAGAGGATGAAAAATCAGTAATCCACATGGTCACAACTCAGGAATGCATGTTTGTCGAATCCGTCATGCATGTAACATGTACGGAACACGGAATATCATGTTGAAGGAATCTATTCAAATTACATATCTCTAGGGTAGAATTCGCTCCAAGAGGGTTTTCCTGTGATCAAAGTGTGATTCTTGAAACTGGTGATAGGAGAAGCAACGAAGTCCAAGGAACTATTTCAAAGTGCATAAGTAACTTGTTTGGTGATTGAAACATCTGTCATGCGCATGTTCACAGCTCAGAAATGCATGTTTGAGGAATCCGTGATGCATGAAACATGTTCGAAATACGGAATGCCATGGTTATGTAAACAATGTAAATTACATGTGTATTGGTGAGAATTCGCTCAACGAGTGTTTTCTACTGCCAAATGTCCGATTTTAGAACCTGGTGATACACAAAATTATGAAGTCAGAGTAAATATTTCAAAGTGTAATATATGCCTTCTTTGGTGGATGAAAGTTCACTAATCCACATGCTCACAACTCAGAAACGCATGTTTCTCGAATCCGTCATGCATGTAACATGTACGGAACCCGGAATGCCATGTTGATGGAATTCATGTAAATTAAATATCTATTAGTTTGAATACACTCCAGAAGTATTCTTCTGTGAAAAATGAACGAATTCGAAACTTGTGTTAGGGAAAGCTTGTGAAAATGTGTACACGAGTCTATATGAAATTATTCCTTTTATAGAGGATGAAAAATCAGAAATCCACATGCTCACAACTCAGGAATGCATGTTTGTCGAATCCGTCATGCATGTAACATGTACGGAACACGGAATATCATGTTGAAGGAATCTATTCAAATTACATATCTCTAGGGTAGAATTCGCTCCAAGAGGGTTTTTCTGGGATCAAAGTGTGATTCTTGAAACTGGTGATAGGAGAAGCAACGAAGTCCAAGGAACTATTTCAAAGTGAATAAGTAACTTGTTTGGTGCTTGAAACATCTGTCACGCGCATGTTCACAGCTCAGAAATGCATGTTTGAGGAATCCGTGATGCATGAAACATGTTCGGAATACGGAATGCCATGGTTATGTAAACAATGTAAATTACATGTGTATTGGTGAGAATTCGCTCAAAGAGTGTTTTCCACTGCCAAATGTCCGATTTTAGAACCTGGTGATACAAAAAACTTATGAAGTCAGAGTAAATATTTCAAAGTGTAATATATGCCTTCTTTGGTGGATGAAAGTTCACTAAACCACATGCTCACAACTCAGAAACGCATGTTTCTCGAATCCGTCATGCATGTATCATGTACGGAACCCGGAATGCCATGTTGATGGAATTCATGTAAATTATATATCTATTAGGTTGAATACACTCCAGAAGAATTCTTCTGTGAAAAATGAACGAATTTGAAACTTCTGTTAGGGAAAGCTTGTGAAAATGTGTATACGCGTCTATAGGAAATTATTCCTTTTATAGAGGATGAAAAATCAGTAATCCACATGGTCACAACTCAGGAATGCATGTATGTCGAATCCGTCATGCATGTAACATGTACGGAACACGGAATATCATGTTGAAGGTATCTATTCAAATTACATATCTCTAGGGTAGAATTCGCTCCAAGAGGGTTTTTCTGGGATCAAAGTGTGATTCTTGAAACTGGTGATAGGAGAAGCAACGAAGTCCAAGGAACTATTTCAAAGTGCATAAGTAACTTGTTTGGTGGTTGAAACATCTGTCATGCGCATGTTCACAGCTCAGAAATGCATGTTTGAGGAATCCGTGATGCATGAAACATGTTTGGAATATAGAATGCCATGGTTATGTAAACAATGTAAATTACATGTGTATTGGTGAGAATTCGCTCAAAGAGTGTTTTCTACTGCAAATGTGCGATTTTAGGACCTGGTGAAACACTAAAATTATGAAGTCAGAGTAAATATTTCAAAGTGTAATATATGCCTTCTTTGGTGGATGAAAGTTCACTAATCCACATGCTCACAACTCAGAAACGCATGTTTCTCGAATCCGTCATGCATGTATCATGTACGGAACCCGGAATGCCATGTTGATGGAATTCATGTAAATTATATATCTATTAGGTTGAATACACTCCAGAAGTATTCTTCTGTGAAAAATGAACGAATTCGAAACTTGTGTTAGGGAAAGCTTGTGAAAATGTGTACACGAGTCTATATGAAATTATTCCTTTTATAGAGGATGAAAAATCAGTAATCCACATGGTCACAACTCAGGAATGCATGTTTGTCGAATCCGTCATGCATGTAACATGTACGGAACACGGAATATCATGTTGAAGGAATCGATTCAAATTACATATCTCTAGGGTAGAATTCGCTCCAAGAGGGTTTTCCTGGGATCAAAGTGTGATTCTTGAAACTGGTGATAGGAGAAGCAACGAAGTCCAAGGAACTATTTCAAAGTGCATAAGTAACTTGTTTGGTGGTTGAAACATCTGTCATGCGCATGTTCACAGCTCAGAAATGCATGTTTGAGGAATCCGTGATGCATGAAACATGTTCGGAATACGGAATGCCATGGTTATGTAAACAATGTAAATTACATGTGTATTGGTGAGAATTCGCTCAACGAGTGTTTTCTACTGCCAAATGTCCGATTTTAGAACCTGGTGATACACAAAAATTATGAAGTCAGAGTAAATATTTCAAAGTGTAATATATGCTTTCTTTGGTGGATGAAAGTTCACTAATCCACATGCTCACAACTCAGAAACGCATGTTTCTCGAATCCGTCATGCATGTAACATGTACGGAACCTGGAATGCCATGTTGATGGAATTCATGTAAATTAAATATCTATTAGGTTGAATACACTCCAGAAGTATTCTTCTGTGAAAAATGAACGAATTCGAAACTTGTGTTAGGGAAAGCTTGTGAAAATGTGTACACGAGTCTATATGAAATTATTCCTTTTATAGAGGATGAAAAATCAGTAATCCACATGGTCACAACTCAGGAATGCATGTTTGTCGAATCCGTCATGCATGTAACATGTACGGAACACGAAATATCATGTTGAAGGAATCTATTCAAATTACATATCTCTAGGGTAGAATTCGCTCCAAGAGGGTTTTCCTGTGATCAAAGTGTGATTCTTGAAACTGGTGATAGGAGAAGCAACGAAGTCCAAGGAACTATTTCAAAGTGCATAAGTAACTTGTTTGGTGGTTGAAACATCTGTCATGCGCATGTTCACAGCTCAGAAATGCATGTTTGAGGAATCCGTGATGCATGAAACATGTTCGGAATACGGAATGCCATGGTTATGTAAACAATGTAAATTACATGTGTATTGGTGAGAATTCGCTCAACGAGTGTTTTCTACTGCCAAATGTCCGATTTTAGAACCTGGTGATACAAAAAACTTATGAAGTCAGAGTAAATATTTCAAAGTGTAATATATGCCTTCTTTGGTGGATGAAAGTTCACTAATCCACATGCTCACAACTCAGAAACGCATGTTTCTTGAATCCGTCATGCATGTATCATGTACGGAATCCGGAATGCCATGTTGATGGAATTCATGTAAGTTATATATCTATTAGGTTGAATACACTCCAGAAGTATTCTTCTGTGAAAAATGAACGAATTCGAAACTTGTGTTAGGGAAAGCTTGTGAAAATGTGTACACGAGTCTATATGAAATTATTCCTTTTATAGAGGATGAAAAATCAGTAATCCACATGGTCACAACTCAGGAATGCATGTATGTCGAATCCGTCATGCATGTAACATGTACGGAACACGGAATATCATGTTGAAGGAATCTATTCAAATTACATATCTCTAGGGTAGAATTGGCTCCAAGAGGGTTTTCCTGTGATCAAAGTATGATTCTTGAAACTGGTGATAGGAGAAGCAACGAAGTCCAAGGAACTATTTCAAAGTGCATAAGTAACTTGTTTGGTGGTTGAAACATCTGTCATGCGCATGTTCACAGCTCAGAAATGCATGTTTGAGGAATCCGTGATGCATGAAACATGTTCGGAATACGGAATGCCATGGTTATGTAAACAATGTAAAGTACATGTGTATTGGTGAGAATTCGCTCAAAGAGTGTTTTCTAGTGCAAATGTCCGATATTAGAACCTGGTGATACAAAAAACTTATGAAGTCAGAGTAAATATTTCAAAGTGTAATATATGCCTTCTTTGGTGGATGAAAGTTCACTAATCCACATGCTCACAACTCAGAAACGCATGTTTCTCGAATCCATCATGCATGTATCATGTACGGAACCCGGAATGCCATGTTGATGGAATTCATGTAAATTATATATCTATTAGGTTGAATACACTCCAGAAGTATTCTTCTGTGAAAAATGAACGAATTCGAAACTTGTGTTAGGGAAAGCTTGTGAAAATGTGTACACGAGTCTATATGAAATTATTCCTTTTATAGAGGATGAAAAATCAGTAATCCACTTGCTCACAACTCAGGAATGCATGTATGTCGAATCCATCATGCATGTAACATGTACGGAACACGGAATATCATGTTGAAGGAATCTATTCAAATTACATATCTCTAGGGTAGAATTCGCTCCAAGAGGGTTTTCCTGGGATCAAAGTGTGATTCTTGAAACTGGTGATAGGAGAAGCAACGAAGTCCAAGGAACTATTTCAAAGTGCATAAGTAACTTGTTTGGTGGTTGAAACATCTGTCATGCGCATGTTCACAGCTCAGAAATGCATGTTTGAGGATTCCGTGATGCATGAAACATGTTCGGAATACGGAATGCCATGGTTATGTAAACAATGTAAATTACATGTGTATTGGAGAGAATTCGCTCAACGAATGTTTTCTACTGCCAAATGTCCGATTTTAGAACCTGGTGATACAAAAAACTTATGAAGTCAGAGTAAATATTTCAAAGTGTAATATATGCCTTCTTTGGTGGATGAAAGTTCACTAATCCACATGCTCCCAACTCAGAAACGCATGTTTCTCGAATCCGTCATGCATGTATCATGTACGGAACCCGGAATGCCATGTTGATGGAATTCATGTAAATTATATATCTATTAGGTTGAATACACTCCAGAAGTATTCTTCTGTGAAAAATGAACGAATTCGAAACTTGTGTTAGGGAAAGCTTGTGAAAAAGTGTACACGAGTCTATATGAAATTATTCCTTTTATAGAGGATGAAAAATCAGTAATCCACATGGTCACAACTCAGGAATGCATGTATGTCGAATCCATCATGCATGTAACATGTACGGAACACGGAATATCATGTTGAAGGAATCGATTCAAATTACATATCTCTAGGGTAGAATTCGCTCCAAGAGGGTTTTCCTGGGATCAAAGTGTGATTCTTGAAACTGGTGATAGGAGAAGCAACGAAGTCCAAGGAACTATTTCAAAGTGCATAAGTAACTTGTTTGGTGGTTGAAACATCTGTCATGCGCATGTTCACAGCTCAGAAATGCATGTTTGAGGAATCCGTGATGCATGAAACATGTTCGGAATACGGAATGCCATGGTTATGTAAACAATGTAAATTACATGTGTATTGGAGAGAATTCGCTCAACGAATGTTTTCTACTGCCAAATGTCCGATTTTAGAACCTGGTGATACAAAAAACTTATGAAGTCAGAGTAAATATTTCAAAGTGTAATATATGCCTTCTTTGGTGGATGAAAGTTCACTAATCCACATGCTCACAACTCAGAAACGCATGTTTCTCGAATCCGTCATGCATGTATCATGTACGGAACCCGGAATGCCATGTTGATGGAATTCATGTAAATTATATATCTATTAGGTTGAATACACTCCAGAAGTATTCTTCTGTGAAAAATGAACGAATTCGAAACTTGTGTTAGGGAAAGCTTGTGAAAATGTGTACACGAGTCTATATGAAATTATTCCTTTTATAGAGGATGAAAAATCAGTAATCCACATGGTCACAATTCAGGAATGCATGTATGTCGAATCCGTCATGCATGTAACATGTACGGAACACGGAATATCATGTTGAAGGAATCTATTCAAATTACATATCTCTAGGGTAGAATTCACTCCAAGAGGGTTTTTCTGGGATCAAAGTGTGATTCTTGAAACTGGTGATAGGAGAAGCAACGAAGTCCAAGGAACTATTTCAAAGTGCATAAGTAACTTGTTTGGTGGTTGAAACATCTGTCATGCGCATGTTCACAGCTCAGAAATGCATGTTTGAGGAATCCGTGATGCATGAAACATGTTCGGAATACGGAATGCCATGGTTATGTAAACAATGTAAATTACATGTGTATTGGTGAGAATTCGCTCAACGAGTGTTTTCTACTGCCAAATGTCCGATTTTAGAACCTGGTGATACACAAAACTTATGAAGTCAGAGTAAATATTTCAAAGTGTAATATATGCCTTCTTTGGTGGATGAAAGTTCACTAATCCACATGCTCACAACTCAGAAACGCATGTTTCTCGAATCCGTCATGCATGTATCATGTACGGAACCCGGAATGCCATGTTGATGGAATTCATGTAAATTAAATATCTATTAGTTTGAATACACTCCAGAAGTATTCTTCTGTGAAAAATGAACGAATTCGAAACTTGTGTTAGGGAAAGCTTGTGAAAATGTGTACACGAGTCTATATGAAATTATTCCTTTTATAGAGGATGAAAAATCAGAAATCCACATGCTCACAACTCAGGAATGCATGTTTGTCGAATCCGTCATGCATGTAACATGTACGGAACACGGAATATCATGTTGAAGGAATCTATTCAAATTACATATCTCTAGGGTAGAATTCGCTCCAAGAGGGTTTTTCTGGGATCAAAGTGTGATTCTTGAAACTGGTGATAGGAGAAGCAACGAAGTCCAAGGAACTATTTCAAAGTGAATAAGTAACTTGTTTGGTGGTTGAAACATCTGTCACGCGCATGTTCACAGCTCAGAAATGCATGTTTGAGGAATCCGTGATGCATGAAACATGTTCGGAATACGGAATGCCATGGTTATGTAAACAATGTAAATTACATGTGTATTGGTGAGAATTCGCTCAAAGAGTGTTTTCCACTGCCAAATGTCCGATTTTAGAACCTGGTGATACAAAAAACTTATGAAGTCAGAGTAAATATTTCAAAGTGTAATATATGCCTTCTTTGGTGGATGAAAGTTCACTAAACCACATGCTCACAACTCAGAAACGCATGTTTCTCGAATCCGTCATGCATGTATCATGTACGGAACCCGGAATGCCATGTTGATGGAATTCATGTAAATTATATATCTATTAGGTTGAATACACTCCAGAAGTATTCTTCTGTGAAAAATGAACGAATTCGAAACTTGTGTTAGGGAAAGCTTGTGAAAATGTGTACACGAGTCTATATGAAATTATTCCTTTTATAGAGGATGAAAAATCAGTAATCCACATGGTCACAACTCAGGAATGCATGTTTGTCGAATCCGTCATGCATGTAACATGTACGGAACACGGAATATCATGTTGAAGGAATCTATTCAAATTACATATCTCTAGGGTAGAATTCGCTCCAAGAGGGTTTTCCTGTGATCAAAGTGTGATTCTTGAAACTGGTGATAGGAGAAGCAACGAAGTCCAAGGAACTATTTCAAAGTGCATAAGTAACTTGTTTGGTGGTTGAAACATCTGTCATGCGCATGTTCACAGCTCAGAAATGCATGTTTGAGGAATCCGTGATGCATGAAACATGTTCGAAATACGGAATGCCATGGTTATGTAAACAATGTAAATTACATGTGTATTGGTGAGAATTCGCTCAACGAGTGTTTTCTACTGCCAAATGTCCGATTTTAGAACCTGGTGATACAAAAAACTTATGAAGTCAGAGTAAATATTTCAAAGTGTAATATATGCCTTCTTTGGTGGATGAAAGTTCACTAATCCACATGCTCCCAACTCAGAAACGCATGTTTCTCGAATCCGTCATGCATGTATCATGTACGGAACCCGGAATGCCATGTTGATGGAATTCATGTAAATTATATATCTATTAGGTTGAATACACTCCAGAAGTATTCTTCTGTGAAAAATGAACGAATTCGAAACTTGTGTTAGGGAAAGCTTGTGAAAATGTGTACACGAGTCTATATGAAATTATTCCTTTTATAGAGGATGAAAAATCAGTAATCCACATGGTCACAACTCAGGAATGCATGTATGTCGAATCCATCATGCATGTAACATGTACGGAACACGGAATATCATGTTGAAGGAATCGATTCAAATTACATATCTCTAGGGTAGAATTCGCTCCAAGAGGGTTTTCCTGGGATCAAAGTGTGATTCTTGAAACTGGTGATAGGAGAAGCAACGAAGTCCAAGGAACTATTTCAAAGTGCATAAGTAACTTGTTTGGTGGTTGAAACATCTGTCATGCGCATGTTCACAGCTCAGAAATGCATGTTTGAGGAATCCGTGATGCATGAAACATGTTCGGAATACGGAATGCCATGGTTATGTAAACAATGTAAATTACATGTGTATTGGAGAGAATTCGCTCAACGAATGTTTTCTACTGCCAAATGTCCGATTTTAGAACCTGGTGATACAAAAAACTTATGAAGTCAGAGTAAATATTTCAAAGTGTAATATATGCCTTCTTTGGTGGATGAAAGTTCACTAATCCACATGCTCACAACTCAGAAACGCATGTTTCTCGAATCCGTCATGCATGTATCATGTACGGAACCCGGAATGCCATGTTGATGGAATTCATGTAAATTATATATCTATTAGGTTGAATACACTCCAGAAGTATTCTTCTGTGAAAAATGAACGAATTCGAAACTTGTGTTAGGGAAAGCTTGTGAAAATGTGTACACGAGTCTATATGAAATTATTCCTTTTATAGAGGATGAAAAATCAGTAATCCACATGGTCACAATTCAGGAATGCATGTATGTCGAATCCGTCATGCATGTAACATGTACGGAACACGGAATATCATGTTGAAGGAATCTATTCAAATTACATATCTCTAGGGTAGAATTCACTCCAAGAGGGTTTTTCTGGGATCAAAGTGTGATTCTTGAAACTGGTGATAGGAGAAGCAACGAAGTCCAAGGAACTATTTCAAAGTGCATAAGTAACTTGTTTGGTGGTTGAAACATCTGTCATGCGCATGTTCACAGCTCAGAAATGCATGTTTGAGGAATCCGTGATGCATGAAACATGTTCGGAATACGGAATGCCATGGTTATGTAAACAATGTAAATTACATGTGTATTGGTGAGAATTCGCTCAACGAGTGTTTTCTACTGCCAAATGTCCGATTTTAGAACCTGGTGATACACAAAACTTATGAAGTCAGAGTAAATATTTCAAAGTGTAATATATGCCTTCTTTGGTGGATGAAAGTTCACTAATCCACATGCTCACAACTCAGAAACGCATGTTTCTCGAATCCGTCATGCATGTATCATGTACGGAACCCGGAATGCCATGTTGATGGAATTCATGTAAATTAAATATCTATTAGTTTGAATACACTCCAGAAGTATTCTTCTGTGAAAAATGAACGAATTCGAAACTTGTGTTAGGGAAAGCTTGTGAAAATGTGTACACGAGTCTATATGAAATTATTCCTTTTATAGAGGATGAAAAATCAGAAATCCACATGCTCACAACTCAGGAATGCATGTTTGTCGAATCCGTCATGCATGTAACATGTACGGAACACGGAATATCATGTTGAAGGAATCTATTCAAATTACATATCTCTAGGGTAGAATTCGCTCCAAGAGGGTTTTTCTGGGATCAAAGTGTGATTCTTGAAACTGGTGATAGGAGAAGCAACGAAGTCCAAGGAACTATTTCAAAGTGAATAAGTAACTTGTTTGGTGGTTGAAACATCTGTCACGCGCATGTTCACAGCTCAGAAATGCATGTTTGAGGAATCCGTGATGCATGAAACATGTTCGGAATACGGAATGCCATGGTTATGTAAACAATGTAAATTACATGTGTATTGGTGAGAATTCGCTCAAAGAGTGTTTTCCACTGCCAAATGTCCGATTTTAGAACCTGGTGATACAAAAAACTTATGAAGTCAGAGTAAATATTTCAAAGTGTAATATATGCCTTCTTTGGTGGATGAAAGTTCACTAAACCACATGCTCACAACTCAGAAACGCATGTTTCTCGAATCCGTCATGCATGTATCATGTACGGAACCCGGAATGCCATGTTGATGGAATTCATGTAAATTATATATCTATTAGGTTGAATACACTCCAGAAGTATTCTTCTGTGAAAAATGAACGAATTCGAAACTTGTGTTAGGGAAAGCTTGTGAAAATGTGTACACGAGTCTATATGAAATTATTCCTTTTATAGAGGATGAAAAATCAGTAATCCACATGGTCACAACTCAGGAATGCATGTTTGTCGAATCCGTCATGCATGTAACATGTACGGAACACGGAATATCATGTTGAAGGAATCTATTCAAATTACATATCTCTAGGGTAGAATTCGCTCCAAGAGGGTTTTCCTGTGATCAAAGTGTGATTCTTGAAACTGGTGATAGGAGAAGCAACGAAGTCCAAGGAACTATTTCAAAGTGCATAAGTAACTTGTTTGGTGGTTGAAACATCTGTCATGCGCATGTTCACAGCTCAGAAATGCATGTTTGAGGAATCCGTGATGCATGAAACATGTTCGAAATACGGAATGCCATGGTTATGTAAACAATGTAAATTACATGTGTATTGGTGAGAATTCGCTCAACGAGTGTTTTCTACTGCCAAATGTCCGATTTTAGAACCTGGTGATACAAAAAACTTATGAAGTCAGAGTAAATATTTCAAAGTGTAATATATGCCTTCTTTGGTGGATGAAAGTTCACTAATCCACATGCTCACAACTCAGAAACGCATGTTTCTCGAATCCGTCATGCATGTAACATGTACGGAACCCGGAATGCCATGTTGATGGAATTCATGTAAATTAAATATCTATTAGTTTGAATACACTCCAGAAGTATTCTTCTGTGAAAAATGAACGAATTCGAAACTTGTGTTAGGGAAAGCTTGTGAAAATGTGTACACGAGTCTATATGAAATTATTCCTTTTATAGAGGATGAAAAATCAGAAATCCACATGCTCACAACTCAGGAATGCATGTATGTCGAATCCGTCATGCATGTAACATGTACGGAACACGGAATATCATGTTGAAGGAATCTATTCAAATTACATATCTCTAGGGTAGAATTCGCTCCAAGAGGGTTTTTCTGGGATCAAAGTGTGATTCTTGAAACTGGTGATAGGAGAAGCAACGAAGTCCAAGGAACTATTTCAAAGTGAATAAGTAACTTGTTTGGTGGTTGAAACATCTGTCACGCGCATGTTCACAGCTCAGAAATGCATGTTTGAGGAATCCGTGATGCATGAAACATGTTCGGAATACGGAATGCCATGGTTATGTAAACAATGTAAATTACATGTGTATTGCTGAGAATTCGCTCAAAGAGTGTTTTCCACTGCCAAATGTCCGATTTTAGAACCTGGTGATACAAAAAACTTATGAAGTCAGAGTAAATATTTCAAAGTGTAATATATGCCTTCTTTGGTGGATGAAAGTTCACTAAACCACATGCTCACAACTCAGAAACGCATGTTTCTCGAATCCGTCATGCATGTATCATGTACGGAACCCGGAATGCCATGTTGATGGAATTCATGTAAATTATATATCTATTAGGTTGAATACACTCCAGAAGTATTCTTCTGTGAAAAATGAACGAATTTGAAACTTGTGTTAGGGAAAGCTTGTGAAAATGTGTATACGCGTCTATAGGAAATTATTCCTTTTATAGAGGATGAAAAATCAGTAATCCACATGGTCACAACTCAGGAATGCATGTATGTCGAATCCGTCATGCATGTAACATGTACGGAACACGGAATATCATGTTGAAGGTATCTATTCAAATTACATATCTCTAGGGTAGAATTCGCTCCAAGAGGGTTTTTCTGGGATCAAAGTGTGATTCTTGAAACTGGTGATAGGAGAAGCAACGAAGTCCAAGGAACTATTTCAAAGTGCATAAGTAACTTGTTTGGTGGTTGAAACATCTGTCATGCGCATGTTCACAGCTCAGAAATGCATGTTTGAGGAATCCGTGATGCATGAAACATGTTTGGAATATGGAATGCCATGGTTATGTAAACAATGTAAATTACATGTGTATTGGTGAGAATTCGCTCAAAGAGTGTTTTCTACTGCAAATGTGCGATTTTAGGACCTGGTGAAACACAAAAATTATGAAGTCAGAGTAAATATTTCAAAGTGTAATATATGCCTTCTTTGGTGGATGAAAGTTCACTAATCCACATGCCCACAACTCAGAAACGCATGTTTCTCGAATCCGTCATGCATGTATCATGTACGGAACCCGGAATGCCATGTTGATGGAATTCATGTAAATTATATATCTATTAGGTTGAATACACTCCAGAAGTATTCTTCTGTGAAAAATGAACGAATTCGAAACTTGTGTTAGGGAAAGCTTGTGAAAATGTGTACACGAGTCTATATGAAATTTTTCCTTTTATAGAGGATGAAAAATCAGTAATCCACATGGTCACAACTCAGGAATGCATGTTTGTCGAATCCGTCATGCATGTAACATGTACGGAACACGGAATATCATGTTGAAGGAATCTATTCAAATTACATATCTCTAGGGTAGAATTCGCTCCAAGAGGGTTTTCCTGGGATCAAAGTGTGATTCTTGAAACTGGTGATAGGAGAAGCAACGAAGTCCAAGGAACTATTTCAAAGTGCATAAGTAACTTGTTTGGTGGTTGAAACATCTGTCATGCGCATGTTCACAGCTCAGAAATGCATGTTTGAGGAATCCGTGATGCATGAAACATGTTCGGAATACGGAATGCCATGGTTATGTAAACAATGTAAATTACATGTGTATTGGTGAGAATTCGCTCAACGAGTGTTTTCTACTGCCAAATGTCCGATTTTAGAACCTGGTGATACACAAAAATTATGAAGTCAGAGTAAATATTTCAAAGTGTAATATATGCTTTCTTTGGTGGATGAAAGTTCACTAATCCACATGCTCACAACTCAGAAACGCATGTTTCTCGAATCCGTCATGCATGTAACATGTACGGAACCCGGAATGCCATGTTGATGGAATTCATGTAAATTAAATATCTATTAGGTTGAATACACTCCAGAAGTATTCTTCTGTGAAAAATGAACGAATTCGAAACTTGTGTTAGGGAAAGCTTGTGAAAATGTGTACACGAGTCTATATGAAATTATTCCTTTTATAGAGGATGAAAAATCAGTAATCCACATGGTCACAACTCAGGAATGCATGTTTGTCGAATCCGTCATGCATGTAACATGTACGGAACACGAAATATCATGTTGAAGGAATCTATTCAAATTACATATCTCTAGGGTAGAATTCGCTCCAAGAGGGTTTTCCTGTGATCAAAGTGTGATTCTTGAAACTGGTGATAGGAGAAGCAACGAAGTCCAAGGAACTATTTCAAAGTGCATAAGTAACTTGTTTGGTGGTTGAAACATCTGTCATGCGCATGTTCACAGCTCAGAAATGCATGTTTGAGGAATCCGTGATGCATGAAACATGTTCGGAATACGGAATGCCATGGTTATGTAAACAATGTAAATTACATGTGTATTGGTGAGAATTCGCTCAACGAGTGTTTTCTACTGCCAAATGTCCGATTTTAGAACCTGGTGATACAAAAAACTTATGAAGTCAGAGTAAATATTTCAAAGTGTAATATATGCCTTCTTTGGTGGATGAAAGTTCACTAATCCACATGCTCACAACTCAGAAACGCATGTTTCTTGAATCCGTCATGCATGTATCATTTACGGAATCCGGAATGCCATGTTGATGGAATTCATGTAAGTTATATATCTATTAGTTTGAATACACTCCAGAAGTATTCTTCTGTGAAAAATGAACGAATTCGAAACTTGTGTTAGGGAAAGCTTGTGAAAATGTGTACACGAGTCTATATGAAATTATTCCTTTTATAGAGGATGAAAAATCAGAAATCCACATGCTCACAACTCAGGAATGCATGTTTGTCGAATCCGTCATGCATGTAACATGTACGGAACACGGAATATCATGTTGAAGGAATCTATTCAAATTACATATCTCTAGGGTAGAATTCGCTCCAAGAGGGTTTTTCTGGGATCAAAGTGTGATTCTTGAAACTGGTGATAGGAGAAGCAACGAAGTCCAAGGAACTATTTCAAAGTGAATAAGTAACTTGTTTGGTGGTTGAAACATCTGTCACGCGCATGTTCACAGCTCAGAAATGCATGTTTGAGGAATCCGTGATGCATGAAACATGTTCGGAATACGGAATGCCATGGTTATGTAAACAATGTAATTTACATGTGTATTGGTGAGAATTCGCTCAAAGAGTGTTTTCCACTGCCAAATGTCCGATTTTAGAACCTGGTGATACAAAAAACTTATGAAGTCAGAGTAAATATTTCAAAGTGTAATATATGCCTTCTTTGGTGGATGAAAGTTCACTAAACCACATGCTCACAACTCAGAAACGCATGTTTCTCGAATCCGTCATGCATGTATCATGTACGGAACCCGGAATGCCATGTTGATGGAATTCATGTAAATTATATATCTATTAGGTTGAATACACTCCAGAAGTATTCTTCTGTGAAAAATGAACGAATTTGAAACTTGTGTTAGGGAAAGCTTGTGAAAATGTGTATACGCGTCTATAGGAAATTATTCCTTTTATAGAGGATGAAAAATCAGTAATCCACATGGTCACAACTCAGGAATGCATGTATGTCGAATCCGTCATGCATGTAACATGTACGGAACACGGAATATCATGTTGAAGGTATCTATTCAAATTCCATATCTCTAGGGTAGAATTCGCTCCAAGAGGGTTTTTCTGGGATCAAAGTGTGATTCTTGAAACTGGTGATAGGAGAAGCAACGAAGTCCAAGGAACTATTTCAAAGTGCATAAGTAACTTGTTTGGTGGTTGAAACATCTGTCATGCGCATGTTCACAGCTCAGAAATGCATGTTTGAGGAATCCGTGATGCATGAAACATGTTTGGAATATGGAATGCCATGGTTATGTAAACAATGTAAATTACATGTGTATTGGTGAGAATTCGCTCAAAGAGTGTTTTCTACTGCAAATGTGCGATTTTAGGACCTGGTGAAACACAAAAATTATGAAGTCAGAGTAAATATTTCAAAGTGTAATATATGCCTTCTTTGGTGGATGAAAGTTCACTAATCCACATGCTCACAACTCAGAAACGCATGTTTCTCGAATCCGTCATGCATGTATCATGTACGGAACCCGGAATGCCATGTTGATGGAATTCATGTAAATTATATATCTATTAGGTTGAATACACTCCAGAAGTATTCTTCTGTGAAAAATGAACGAATTCGAAACTTGTGTTAGGGAAAGCTTGTGAAAATGTGTACACGAGTCTATATGAAATTATTCCTTTTATAGAGGATGAAAAATCAGTAATCCACATGGTCACAACTCAGGAATGCATGTTTGTCGAATCCGTCATGCATGTAACATGTACGGAACACGGAATATCATGTTGAAGGAATCTATTCAAATTACATATCTCTAGGGTAGAATTCGCTCCAAGAGGGTTTTCCTGGGATCAAAGTGTGATTCTTGAAACTGGTGATAGGAGAAGCAACGAAGTCCAAGGAACTATTTCAAAGTGCATAAGTAACTTGTTTGGTGGTTGAAACATCTGTCATGCGCATGTTCACAGCTCAGAAATGCATGTTTGAGGAATCCGTGATGCATGAAACATGTTCGGAATACGGAATGCCATGGTTATGTAAACAATGTAAATTACATGTGTATTGGTGAGAATTCGCTCAACGAGTGTTTTCTACTGCCAAATGTCCGATTTTAGAACCTGGTGATACACAAAAATTATGAAGTCAGAGTAAATATTTCAAAGTGTAATATATGCTTTCTTTGGTGGATGAAAGTTCACTAATCCACATGCTCACAACTCAGAAACGCATGTTTCTCGAATCCGTCATGCATGTAACATGTACGGAACCTGGAATGCCATGTTGATGGAATTCATGTAAATTAAATATCTATTAGGTTGAATACACTCCAGAAGTATTCTTCTGTGAAAAATGAACGAATTCGAAACTTGTGTTAGGGAAAGCTTGTGAAAATGTGTACACGAGTCTATATGAAATTATTCCTTTTATAGAGGATGAAAAATCAGTAATCCACATGGTCACAACTCAGGAATGCATGTTTGTCGAATCCGTCATGCATGTAACATGTACGGAACACGAAATATCATGTTGAAGGAATCTATTCAAATTACATATCTCTAGGGTAGAATTCGCTCCAAGAGGGTTTTCCTGTGATCAAAGTGTGATTCTTGAAACTGGTGATAGGAGAAGCAACGAAGTCCAAGGAACTATTTCAAAGTGCATAAGTAACTTGTTTGGTGGTTGAAACATCTGTCATGCGCATGTTCACAGCTCAGAAATGCATGTTTGAGGAATCCGTGATGCATGAAACATGTTCGGAATACGGAATGCCATGGTTATGTAAACAATGTAAATTACATGTGTATTGGTGAGAATTCGCTCAACGAGTGTTTTCTACTGCCAAATGTCCGATTTTAGAACCTGGTGATACAAAAAACTTATGAAGTCAGAGTAAATATTTCAAAGTGTAATATATGCCTTCTTTGGTGGATGAAAGTTCACTAATCCACATGCTCACAACTCAGAAACGCATGTTTCTTGAATCCGTCATGCATGTATCATGTACGGAATCCGGAATGCCATGTTGATGGAATTCATGTAAGTTATATATCTATTAGGTTGAATACACTCCAGAAGTATTCTTCTGTGAAAAATGAACGAATTCGAAACTTGTGTTAGGGAAAGCTTGTGAAAATGTGTACACGAGTCTATATGAAATTATTCCTTTTATAGAGGATGAAAAATCAGTAATCCACATGGTCACAACTCAGGAATGCATGTATGTCGAATCCGTCATGCATGTAACATGTACGGAACACGGAATATCATGTTGAAGGAATCTATTCAAATTACATATCTCTAGGGTAGAATTGGCTCCAAGAGGGTTTTCCTGTGATCAAAGTATGATTCTTGAAACTGGTGATAGGAGAAGCAACGAAGTCCAAGGAACTATTTCAAAGTGCATAAGTAACTTGTTTGGTGGTTGAAACATCTGTCATGCGCATGTTCACAGCTCAGAAATGCATGTTTGAGGAATCCGTGATGCATGAAACAAGTTCGGAATACGGAATGCCATGGTTATGTAAACAATGTAAAGTACATGTGTATTGGTGAGAATTCGCTCAAAGAGTGTTTTCTAGTGCAAATGTCCGATATTAGAACCTGGTGATACAAAAAACTTATGAAGTCAGAGTAAATATTTCAAAGTGTAATATATGCCTTCTTTGGTGGATGAAAGTTCACTAATCCACATGCTCACAACTCAGAAACGCATGTTTCTCGAATCCATCATGCATGTATCATGTACGGAACCCGGAATGCCATGTTGATGGAATTCATGTAAATTATATATCTATTAGGTTGAATACACTCCAGAAGTATTCTTCTGTGAAAAATGAACGAATTCGAAACTTGTGTTAGGGAAAGCTTGTGAAAATGTGTACACGAGTCTATATGAAATTATTCCTTTTATAGAGGATGAAAAATCAGTAATCCACTTGCTCACAACTCAGGAATGCATGTATGTCGAATCCATCATGCATGTAACATGTACGGAACACGGAATATCATGTTGAAGGAATCTATTCAAATTACATATCTCTAGGGTAGAATTCGCTCCAAGAGGGTTTTCCTGGGATCAAAGTGTGATTCTTGAAACTGGTGATAGGAGAAGCAACGAAGTCCAAGGAACTATTTCAAAGTGCATAAGTAACTTGTTTGGTGGTTGAAACATCTGTCATGCGCATGTTCACAGCTCAGAAATGCATGTTTGAGGATTCCGTGATGCATGAAACATGTTCGGAATACGGAATGCCATGGTTATGTAAACAATGTAAATTACATGTGTATTCAGAGAATTCGCTCAACGAATGTTTTCTACTGCCAAATGTCCGATTTTAGAACCTGGTGATACAAAAAACTTATGAAGTCAGAGTAAATATTTCAAAGTGTAATATATGCCTTCTTTGGTGGATGAAAGTTCACTAATCCACATGCTCACAACTCAGAAACGCATGTTTCTTGAATCCGTCATGCATGTATCATGTACGGAATCCGGAATGCCATGTTGATGGAATTCATGTAAGTTATATATCTATTAGGTTGAATACACTCCAGAAGTATTCTTCTGTGAAAAATGAACGAATTCGAAACTTGTGTTAGGGAAAGCTTGTGAAAATGTGTACACGAGTCTATATGAAATTATTCCTTTTATAGAGGATGAAAAATCAGTAATCCACATGGTCACAACTCAGGAATGCATGTATGTCGAATCCGTCATGCATGTAACATGTACGGAACACGGAATATCATGTTGAAGGAATCTATTCAAATTACATATCTCTAGGGTAGAATTGGCTCCAAGAGGGTTTTCCTGTGATCAAAGTATGATTCTTGAAACTGGTGATAGGAGAAGCAACGAAGTCCAAGGAACTATTTCAAAGTGCATAAGTAACTTGTTTGGTGGTTGAAACATCTGTCATGCGCATGTTCACAGCTCAGAAATGCATGTTTGAGGAATCCGTGATGCATGAAACATGTTCGGAATACGGAATGCCATGGTTATGTAAACAATGTAAAGTACATGTGTATTGGTGAGAATTCGCTCAAAGAGTGTTTTCTAGTGCAAATGTCCGATATTAGAACCTGGTGATACAAAAAACTTATGAAGTCAGAGTAAATATTTCAAAGTGTAATATATGCCTTCTTTGGTGGATGAAAGTTCACTAATCCACATGCTCACAACTCAGAAACGCATGTTTCTCGAATCCATCATGCATGTATCATGTACGGAACCCGGAATGCCATGTTGATGGAATTCATGTAAATTATATATCTATTAGGTTGAATACACTCCAGAAGTATTCTTCTGTGAAAAATGAACGAATTCGAAACTTGTGTTAGGGAAAGCTTGTGAAAATGTGTACACGAGTCTATATGAAATTATTCCTTTTATAGAGGATGAAAAATCAGTAATCCACTTGCTCACAACTCAGGAATGCATGTATGTCGAATCCATCATGCATGTAACATGTACGGAACACGGAATATCATGTTGAAGGAATCTATTCAAATTACATATCTCTAGGGTAGAATTCGCTCCAAGAGGGTTTTCCTGGGATCAAAGTGTGATTCTTGAAACTGGTGATAGGAGAAGCAACGAAGTCCAAGGAACTATTTCAAAGTGCATAAGTAACTTGTTTGGTGGTTGAAACATCTGTCATGCGCATGTTCACAGCTCAGAAATGCATGTTTGAGGATTCCGTGATGCATGAAACATGTTCGGAATACGGAATGCCATAGTTATGTAAACAATGTAAATTACATGTGTATTCAGAGAATTCGCTCAACGAATGTTTTCTACTGCCAAATGTCCGATTTTAGAACCTGGTGATACAAAAAACTTATGAAGTCAGAGTAAATATTTCAAAGTGTAATATATGCCTTCTTTGGTGGATGAAAGTTCACTAATCCACATGCTCCCAACTCAGAAACGCATGTTTCTCGAATCCGTCATGCATGTATCATGTACGGAACCCGGAATGCCATGTTGATGGAATTCATGTAAGTTATATATCTATTAGGTTGAATACACTCCAGAAGTATTCTTCTGTGAAAAATGAACGAATTCGAAACTTGTGTTAGGGAAAGCTTGTGAAAATGTGTACACGAGTCTATATGAAATTATTCCTTTTATAGAGGATGAAAAATCAGTAATCCACATGGTCACAATTCAGGAATGCATGTATGTCGAATCCGTCATGCATGTAACATGTACGGAACACGGAATATCATGTTGAAGGAATCTATTCAAATTACATATCTCTAGGGTAGAATTCACTCCAAGAGGGTTTTTCTGGGATCAAAGTGTGATTCTTGAAACTGGTGATAGGAGAAGCAACGAAGTCCAAGGAACTATTTCAAAGTGCATAAGTAACTTGTTTGGTGGTTGAAACATCTGTCATGCACATGTTCACAGCTCAGAAATGCATGTTTGAGGAATCCGTGATGCATGAAACATGTTCGGAATACGGAATGCCATGGTTATGTAAACAATGTAAATTACATGTGTATTGGTGAGAATACGCTCAAAGAGTGTTTTCTAGTGCAAATGTCCGATATTAGAACCTGGTGATACAAAAAACTTATGAAGTCAGAGTAAATATTTCAAAGTGTAATATATGCCTTCTTTGGTGGATGAAAGTTCACTAATCCACATGCTCACAACTCAGAAACGCATGTTTCTCGAATCCATCATGCATGTATCATGTACGGAACCCGGAATGCCATGTTGATGGAATTCATGTAAATTATATATCTATTAGGTTGAATACACTCCAGAAGTATTCTTCTGTGAAAAATGAACGAATTCGAAACTTGTGTTAGGGAAAGCTTGTGAAAATGTGTACACGAGTCTATATGAAATTATTCCTTTTATAGAGGATGAAAAATCAGTAATCCACTTGCTCACAACTCAGGAATGCATGTATGTCGAATCCATCATGCATGTAACATGTACGGAACACGGAATATCATGTTGAAGGAATCTATTCAAATTACATATCTCTAGGGTAGAATTCGCTCCAAGAGGGTTTTCCTGGGATCAAAGTGTGATTCTTGAAACTGGTGATAGGAGAAGCAACGAAGTCCAAGGAACTATTTCAAAGTGCATAAGTAACTTGTTTGGTGGTTGAAACATCTGTCATGCGCATGTTCACAGCTCAGAAATGCATGTTTGAGGATTCCGTGATGCATGAAACATGTTCGGAATACGGAATGCCATAGTTATGTAAACAATGTAAATTACATGTGTATTCAGAGAATTCGCTCAACGAATGTTTTCTACTGCCAAATGTCCGATTTTAGAACCTGGTGATACAAAAAACTTATGAAGTCAGAGTAAATATTTCAAAGTGTAATATATGCCTTCTTTGGTGGATGAAAGTTCACTAATCCACATGCTCCCAACTCAGAAACGCATGTTTCTCGAATCCGTCATGCATGTATCATGTACGGAACCCGGAATGCCATGTTGATGGAATTCATGTAAGTTATATATCTATTAGGTTGAATACACTCCAGAAGTATTCTTCTGTGAAAAATGAACGAATTCGAAACTTGTGTTAGGGAAAGCTTGTGAAAATGTGTACACGAGTCTATATGAAATTATTCCTTTTATAGAGGATGAAAAATCAGTAATCCACATGGTCACAATTCAGGAATGCATGTATGTCGAATCCGTCATGCATGTAACATGTACGGAACACGGAATATCATGTTGAAGGAATCTATTCAAATTACATATCTCTAGGGTAGAATTCACTCCAAGAGGGTTTTTCTGGGATCAAAGTGTGATTCTTGAAACTGGTGATAGGAGAAGCAACGAAGTCCAAGGAACTATTTCAAAGTGCATAAGTAACTTGTTTGGTGGTTGAAACATCTGTCATGCACATGTTCACAGCTCAGAAATGCATGTTTGAGGAATCCGTGATGCATGAAACATGTTCGGAATACGGAATGCCATGGTTATGTAAACAATGTAAATTACATGTGTATTGGTGAGAATACGCTCAAAGAGTGTTTTCTACTGCCAAATGTCCAATTTTAGAACCTGGTGATACAAAAAACTTATGAAGTCAGAGTAAATATTTCAAAGTGTAATATATGCCTTCTTTGGTGGATGAAAGTTCACTAATCCACATGCTCACAACTCAGAAACGCATGTTTCTCGAATCCGTCATGCATGTAACATGTACGGAACCCGGAATGCCATGTTGATGGAATTCATGTAAATTAAATATCTATTAGGTTGAATACACTCCAGAAGTATTCTTCTGTGAAAAATGAACGAATTCGAAACTTGTGTTAGGGAAAGCTTGTGAAAATGTGTACACGAGTCTATATGAAATTATTCCTTTTATAGAGGATGAAAAATCAGTAATCCACTTGCTCACAACTCAGGAATGCATGTATGTCGAATCCATCATGCATGTAACATGTACGGAACACGGAATATCATGTTGAAGGAATCTATTCAAATTACATATCTCTAGGGTAGAATTGGCTCCAAGAGGGTTTTCCTGTGATCAAAGTATGATTCTTGAAACTGGTGATAGGAGAAGCAACGAAGTCCAAGGAACTATTTCAAAGTGCATAAGTAACTTGTTTGGTGGTTGAAACATCTGTCATGCGCATGTTCACAGCTCAGAAATGCATGTTTGAGGAATCCGTGATGCATGAAACATGTTCGGAATACGGAATGCCATGGTTATGTAAACAATGTAAAGTACATGTGTATTGGTGAGAATTCGCTCAAAGAGTGTTTTCTAGTGCAAATGTCCGATATTAGAACCTGGTGATACAAAAAACTTATGAAGTCAGAGTAAATATTTCAAAGTGTAATATATGCCTTCTTTGGTGGATGAAAGTTCACTAATCCACATGCTCACAACTCAGAAACGCATGTTTCTCGAATCCATCATGCATGTATCATGTACGGAACCCGGAATGCCATGTTGATGGAATTCATGTAAATTATATATCTATTAGGTTGAATACACTCCAGAAGTATTCTTCTGTGAAAAATGAACGAATTCGAAACTTGTGTTAGGGAAAGCTTGTGAAAATGTGTACACGAGTCTATATGAAATTATTCCTTTTATAGAGGATGAAAAATCAGTAATCCACTTGCTCACAACTCAGGAATGCATGTATGTCGAATCCATCATGCATGTAACATGTACGGAACACGGAATATCATGTTGAAGGAATCTATTCAAATTACATATCTCTAGGGTAGAATTCGCTCCAAGAGGGTTTTCCTGGGATCAAAGTGTGATTCTTGAAACTGGTGATAGGAGAAGCAACGAAGTCCAAGGAACTATTTCAAAGTGCATAAGTAACTTGTTTGGTGGTTGAAACATCTGTCATGCGCATGTTCACAGCTCAGAAATGCATGTTTGAGGATTCCGTGATGCATGAAACATGTTCGGAATACGGAATGCCATGGTTATGTAAACAATGTAAATTACATGTGTATTCAGAGAATTCGCTCAACGAATGTTTTCTACTGCCAAATGTCCGATTTTAGAACCTGGTGATACAAAAAACTTATGAAGTCAGAGTAAATATTTCAAAGTGTAATATATGCCTTCTTTGGTGGATGAAAGTTCACTAATCCACATGCTCACAACTCAGAAACGCATGTTTCTTGAATCCGTCATGCATGTATCATGTACGGAATCCGGAATGCCATGTTGATGGAATTCATGTAAGTTATATATCTATTAGGTTGAATACACTCCAGAAGTATTCTTCTGTGAAAAATGAACGAATTCGAAACTTGTGTTAGGGAAAGCTTGTGAAAATGTGTACACGAGTCTATATGAAATTATTCCTTTTATAGAGGATGAAAAATCAGTAATCCACATGGTCACAACTCAGGAATGCATGTATGTCGAATCCGTCATGCATGTAACATGTACGGAACACGGAATATCATGTTGAAGGAATCTATTCAAATTACATATCTCTAGGGTAGAATTGGCTCCAAGAGTGTTTTCCTGTGATCAAAGTATGATTCTTGAAACTGGTGATAGGAGAAGCAACGAAGTCCAAGGAACTATTTCAAAGTGCATAAGTAACTTGTTTGGTGGTTGAAACATCTGTCATGCGCATGTTCACAGCTCAGAAATGCATGTTTGAGGAATCCGTGATGCATGAAACATGTTCGGAATACGGAATGCCATGGTTATGTAAACAATGTAAAGTACATGTGTATTGGTGAGAATTCGCTCAAAGAGTGTTTTCTAGTGCAAATGTCCGATATTAGAACCTGGTGATACAAAAAACTTATGAAGTCAGAGTAAATATTTCAAAGTGTAATATATGCCTTCTTTGGTGGATGAAAGTTCACTAATCCACATGCTCACAACTCAGAAACGCATGTTTCTCGAATCCATCATGCATGTATCATGTACGGAACCCGGAATGCCATGTTGATGGAATTCATGTAAATTATATATCTATTAGGTTGAATACACTCCAGAAGTATTCTTCTGTGAAAAATGAACGAATTCGAAACTTGTGTTAGGGAAAGCTTGTGAAAATGTGTACACGAGTCTATATGAAATTATTCCTTTTATAGAGGATGAAAAATCAGTAATCCACTTGCTCACAACTCAGGAATGCATGTATGTCGAATCCATCATGCATGTAACATGTACGGAACACGGAATATCATGTTGAAGGAATCTATTCAAATTACATATCTCTAGGGTAGAATTCGCTCCAAGAGGGTTTTCCTGGGATCAAAGTGTGATTCTTGAAACTGGTGATAGGAGAAGCAACGAAGTCCAAGGAACTATTTCAAAGTGCATAAGTAACTTGTTTGGTGGTTGAAACATCTGTCATGCGCATGTTCACAGCTCAGAAATGCATGTTTGAGGATTCCGTGATGCATGAAACATGTTCGGAATACGGAATGCCATAGTTATGTAAACAATGTAAATTACATGTGTATTCAGAGAATTCGCTCAACGAATGTTTTCTACTGCCAAATGTCCGATTTTAGAACCTGGTGATACAAAAAACTTATGAAGTCAGAGTAAATATTTCAAAGTGTAATATATGCCTTCTTTGGTGGATGAAAGTTCACTAATCCACATGCTCCCAACTCAGAAACGCATGTTTCTCGAATCCGTCATGCATGTATCATGTACGGAACCCGGAATGCCATGTTGATGGAATTCATGTAAGTTATATATCTATTAGGTTGAATACACTCCAGAAGTATTCTTCTGTGAAAAATGAACGAATTCGAAACTTGTGTTAGGGAAAGCTTGTGAAAATGTGTACACGAGTCTATATGAAATTATTCCTTTTATAGAGGATGAAAAATCAGTAATCCACATGGTCACAATTCAGGAATGCATGTATGTCGAATCCGTCATGCATGTAACATGTACGTAACACGGAATATCATGTTGAAGGAATCTATTCAAATTACATATCTCTAGGGTAGAATTCACTCCAAGAGGGTTTTTCTGGGATCAAAGTGTGATTCTTGAAACTGGTGATAGGAGAAGCAACGAAGTCCAAGGAACTATTTCAAAGTGCATAAGTAACTTGTTTGGTGGTTGAAACATCTGTCATGCACATGTTCACAGCTCAGAAATGCATGTTTGAGGAATCCGTGATGCATGAAACATGTTCGGAATACGGAATGCCATGGTTATGTAAACAATGTAAATTACATGTGTATTGGTGAGAATACGCTCAAAGAGTGTTTTCTACTGCCAAATGTCCGATTTTAGAACCTGGTGATACAAAAAACTTATGAAGTCAGAGTAAATATTTCAAAGTGTAATATATGCCTTCTTTGGTGGATGAAAGTTCACTAATCCACATGCTCACAACTCAGAAACGCATGTTTCTCGAATCCGTCATGCATGTAACATGTACGGAACCCGGAATGCCATGTTGATGGAATTCATGTAAATTAAATATCTATTAGGTTGAATACACTCCAGAAGTATTCTTCTGTGAAAAATGAACGAATTCGAAACTTGTGTTAGGGAAAGCTTGTGAAAATGTGTACACGAGTCTATATGAAATTATTCCTTTTATAGAGGATGAAAAATCAGTAATCCACTTGCTCACAACTCAGGAATGCATGTATGTCGAATCCATCATGCATGTAACATGTACGGAACACGGAATATCATGTTGAAGGAATCTATTCAAATTACATATCTCTAGGGTAGAATTGGCTCCAAGAGGGTTTTCCTGTGATCAAAGTATGATTCTTGAAACTGGTGATAGGAGAAGCAACGAAGTCCAAGGAACTATTTCAAAGTGCATAAGTAACTTGTTTGGTGGTTGAAACATCTGTCATGCGCATGTTCACAGCTCAGAAATGCATGTTTGAGGATTCCGTGATGCATGAAACATGTTCGGAATACGGAATGCCATAGTTATGTAAACAATGTAAATTACATGTGTATTCAGAGAATTCGCTCAACGAATGTTTTCTACTGCCAAATGTCCGATTTTAGAACCTGGTGATACAAAAAACTTATGAAGTCAGAGTAAATATTTCAAAGTGTAATATATGCCTTCTTTGGTGGATGAAAGTTCACTAATCCACATGCTCCCAACTCAGAAACGCATGTTTCTCGAATCCGTCATGCATGTATCATGTACGGAACCCGGAATGCCATGTTGATGGAATTCATGTAAGTTATATATCTATTAGGTTGAATACACTCCAGAAGTATTCTTCTGTGAAAAATGAACGAATTCGAAACTTGTGTTAGGGAAAGCTTGTGAAAATGTGTACACGAGTCTATATGAAATTATTCCTTTTATAGAGGATGAAAAATCAGTAATCCACATGGTCACAATTCAGGAATGCATGTATGTCGAATCCGTCATGCATGTAACATGTACGTAACACGGAATATCATGTTGAAGGAATCTATTCAAATTACATATCTCTAGGGTAGAATTCACTCCAAGAGGGTTTTTCTGGGATCAAAGTGTGATTCTTGAAACTGGTGATAGGAGAAGCAACGAAGTCCAAGGAACTATTTCAAAGTGCATAAGTAACTTGTTTGGTGGTTGAAACATCTGTCATGCACATGTTCACAGCTCAGAAATGCATGTTTGAGGAATCCGTGATGCATGAAACATGTTCGGAATACGGAATGCCATGGTTATGTAAACAATGTAAATTACATGTGTATTGGTGAGAATACGCTCAAAGAGTGTTTTCTACTGCCAAATGTCCGATTTTAGAACCTGGTGATACAAAAAACTTATGAAGTCAGAGTAAATATTTCAAAGTGTAATATATGCCTTCTTTGGTGGATGAAAGTTCACTAATCCACATGCTCACAACTCAGAAACGCATGTTTCTCGAATCCGTCATGCATGTAACATGTACGGAACCCGGAATGCCATGTTGATGGAATTCATGTAAATTAAATATCTATTAGGTTGAATACACTCCAGAAGTATTCTTCTGTGAAAAATGAACGAATTCGAAACTTGTGTTAGGGAAAGCTTGTGAAAATGTGTACACGAGTCTATATGAAATTATTCCTTTTATAGAGGATGAAAAATCAGTAATCCACTTGCTCACAACTCAGGAATGCATGTATGTCGAATCCATCATGCATGTAACATGTACGGAACACGGAATATCATGTTGAAGGAATCTATTCAAATTACATATCTCTAGGGTAGAATTGGCTCCAAGAGGGTTTTCCTGTGATCAAAGTATGATTCTTGAAACTGGTGATAGGAGAAGCAACGAAGTCCAAGGAACTATTTCAAAGTGCATAAGTAACTTGTTTGGTGGTTGAAACATCTGTCATGCGCATGTTCACAGCTCAGAAATGCATGTTTGAGGAATCCGTGATGCATGAAACATGTTCGGAATACGGAATGCCATGGTTATGTAAACAATGTAAAGTACATGTGTATTGGTGAGAATTCGCTCAAAGAGTGTTTTCTAGTGCAAATGTCCGATATTAGAACCTGGTGATACAAAAAACTTATGAAGTCAGAGTAAATATTTCAAAGTGTAATATATGCCTTCTTTGGTGGATGAAAGTTCACTAATCCACATGCTCACAACTCAGAAACGCATGTTTCTCGAATCCATCATGCATGTATCATGTACGGAACCCGGAATGCCATGTTGATGGAATTCATGTAAATTATATATCTATTAGGTTGAATACACTCCAGAAGTATTCTTCTGTGAAAAATGAACGAATTCGAAACTTGTGTTAGGGAAAGCTTGTGAAAATGTGTACACGAGTCTATATGAAATTATTCCTTTTATAGAGGATGAAAAATCAGTAATCCACTTGCTCACAACTCAGGAATGCATGTATGTCGAATCCATCATGCATGTAACATGTACGGAACACGGAATATCATGTTGAAGGAATCTATTCAAATTACATATCTCTAGGGTAGAATTCGCTCCAAGAGGGTTTTTCTGGGATCAAAGTGTGATTCTTGAAACTGGTGATAGGAGAAGCAACGAAGTCCAAGGAACTATTTCAAAGTGCATAAGTAACTTGTTTGGTGGTTGAAACATCTGTCATGCGCATGTTCACAGCTCAGAAATGCATGTTTGAGGATTCCGTGATGCATGAAACATGTTCGGAATACGGAATGCCATGGTTATGTAAACAATGTAAATTACATGTGTATTCAGAGAATTCGCTCAACGAATGTTTTCTACTGCCAAATGTCCGATTTTAGAACCTGGTGATACAAAAAACTTATGAAGTCAGAGTAAATATTTCAAAGTGTAATATATGCCTTCTTTGGTGGATGAAAGTTCACTAATCCACATGCTCCCAACTCAGAAACGCATGTTTCTCGAATCCGTCATGCATGTATCATGTACGGAACCCGGAATGCCATGTTGATGGAATTCATGTAAATTATATATCTATTAGGTTGAATACACTCCAGAAGTATTCTTCTGTGAAAAATGAACGAATTCGAAACTTGTGTTAGGGAAAGCTTGTGAAAATGTGTACACGAGTCTATATGAAATTATTCCTTTTATAGAGGATGAAAAATCAGTAATCCACATGGTCACAATTCAGGAATGCATGTATGTCGAATCCGTCATGCATGTAACATGTACGGAACACGGAATATCATGTTGAAGGAATCTATTCAAATTACATATCTCTAGGGTAGAATTCACTCCAAGAGGGTTTTTCTGGGATCAAAGTGTGATTCTTGAAACTGGTGATAGGAGAAGCAACGAAGTCCAAGGAACTATTTCAAAGTGCATAAGTAACTTGTTTGGTGGTTGAAACATCTGTCATGCACATGTTCACAGCTCAGAAATGCATGTTTGAGGAATCCGTGATGCATGAAACATGTTCGGAATACGGAATGCCATGGTTATGTAAACAATGTAAATTACATGTGTATTGGTGAGAATACGCTCAAAGAGTGTTTTCTACTGCCAAATGTCCGATTTTAGAACCTGGTGATACAAAAAACTTATGAAGTCAGAGTAAATATTTCAAAGTGTAATATATGCCTTCTTTGGTGGATGAAAGTTCACTAATCCACATGCTCACATCTCAGAAACGCATGTTTCTCGAATCCGTCATGCATGTAACATGTACGGAACCCGGAATGCCATGTTGATGGAATTCATGTAAATTAAATATCTATTAGGTTGAATACACTCCAGAAGTATTCTTCTGTGAAAAATGAACGAATTCGAAACTTGTGTTAGGGAAAGCTTGTGAAAATGTGTACACGAGTCTATATGAAATTATTCCTTTTATAGAGGATGAAAAATCAGTAATCCACATGGTCACAACTCAGGAATGCATGTTTGTCGAATCCGTCATGCATGTAACATGTACGGAACACGGAATATCATGTTGAAGGAATCTATTCAAATTACATATCTCTAGGGTAGAATTCGCTCCAAGAGGGTTTTCCTGTGATCAAAGTGTGATTCTTGAAACTGGTGATAGGAGAAGCAACGAAGTCCAAGGAACTATTTCAAAGTGCATAAGTAACTTGTTTGGTGGTTGAAACATCTGTCATGCGCATGTTCACAGCTCAGAAATGCATGTTTGAGGAATCCGTGATGCATGAAACATGTTCGAAATACGGAATGCCATGGTTATGTAAACAATGTAAATTACATGTGTATTGGTGAGAATTCGCTCAACGAGTGTTTTCCACTGCCAAATGTCCGATTTTAGAACCTGGTGATACACAAAAATTATGAAGTCAGAGTAAATATTTCAAAGTGTAATATATGCTTTCTTTGGTGGATGAAAGTTCACTAATCCACATGCTCACAACTCAGAAACGCATGTTTCTCGAATCCGTCATGCATGTAACATGTACGGAACCTGGAATGCCATGTTGATGGAATTCATGTAAATTCAATATCTATTAGGTTGAATACACTCCAGAAGTATTCTTCTGTGAAAAATGAACGAATTCGAAACTTGTGTTAGGGAAAGCTTGTGAAAATGTGTACACGAGTCTATATGAAATTATTCCTTTTATAGAGGATGAAAAATCAGTAATCCACATGGTCACAACTCAGGAATGCATGTTTGTCGAATCCGTCATGCATGTAACATGTACGGAACACGAAATATCATGTTGAAGGAATCTATTCAAATTACATATCTCTAGGGTAGAATTCGCTCCAAGAGGGTTTTCCTGTGATCAAAGTGTGATTCATGAAACTGGTGATAGGAGAAGCAACGAAGTCCAAGGAACTATTTCAAAGTGCATAAGTAACTTGTTTGGTGGTTGAAACATCTGTCATGCGCATGTTCACAGCTCAGAAATGCATGTTTGAGGAATCCGTGATGCATGAAACATGTTCGGAATACGGAATGCCATGGTTATGTAAACAATGTAAATTACATGTGTATTGGTGAGAATTCGCTCAACGAGTGTTTTCTACTGCCAAATGTCCGATTTTAGAACCTGGTGATACACAAAAATTATGAAGTCAGAGTAAATATTTCAAAGTGTAATATATGCCTTCTTTGGTGGATGAAAGTTCACTAATCCACATGCTCACAACTCAGAAATGCATGTTTCTCGAATCCGTCATGCATGTAACATGTACGGAACCCGGAATGCCATGTTGATGGAATTCATGTAAATTATATATCTATTAGGTTGAATACACTCCAGAAGTATTCTTCTGTGAAAAATGAACGAATTCGAAACTTGTGTTAGGGAAAGCTTGTGAAAATGTGTACACGAGTCTATATGAAATTATTCCTTTTATAGAGGATGAAAAATCAGAAATCCACATGCTCACAACTCAGGAATGCATGTTTGTCGAATCCGTCATGCATGTAACATGTACGGAACACGGAATATCATGTTGAAGGAATCTATTCAAATTACATATCTCTAGGGTAGAATTGGCTCCAAGAGGGTTTTCCTGTGATCAAAGTATGATTCTTGAAACTGGTGATAGGAGAAGCAACGAAGTCCAAGGAACTATTTCAAAGTGCATAAGTAACTTGTTTGGTGGTTGAAACATCTGTCATGCGCATGTTCACAGCTCAGAAATGCATGTTTGAGGAATCCGTGATGCATGAAACATGTTCGGAATACGGAATGCCATGGTTATGTAAACAATGTAAAGTACATGTGTATTGGTGAGAATTCGCTCAAAGAGTGTTTTCTAGTGCAAATGTCCGATATTAGAACCTGGTGATACAAAAAACTTATGAAGTCAGAGTAAATATTTCAAAGTGTAATATATGCCTTCTTTGGTGGATGAAAGTTCACTAATCCACATGCTCACAACTCAGAAACGCATGTTTCTCGAATCCATCATGCATGTATCATGTACGGAACCCGGAATGCCATGTTGATGGAATTCATGTAAATTATATATCTATTAGGTTGAATACACTCCAGAAGTATTCTTCTGTGAAAAATGAACGAATTCGAAACTTGTGTTAGGGAAAGCTTGTGAAAATGTGTACATGAGTCTATATGAAATTATTCCTTTTATAGAGGATGAAAAATCAGTAATCCACTTGCTCACAACTCAGGAATGCATGTATGTCGAATCCATCATGCATGTAACATGTACGGAACACGGAATATCATGTTGAAGGAATCTATTCAAATTACATATCTCTAGGGTAGAATTCGCTCCAAGAGGGTTTTCCTGGGATCAAAGTGTGATTCTTGAAACTGGTGATAGGAGAAGCAACGAAGTCCAAGGAACTATTTCAAAGTGCATAAGTAACTTGTTTGGTGGTTGAAACATCTGTCATGCGCATGTTCACAGCTCAGAAATGCATGTTTGAGGAATCCGTGATGCATGAAACATGTTCGGAATACGGAATGCCATGGTTATGTAAACAATGTAAATTACATGTGTATTGGAGAGAATTCGCTCAACGAATGTTTTCTACTGCCAAATGTCCGATTTTAGAACCTGGTGATACAAAAAACTTATGAAGTCAGAGTAAATATTTCAAAGTGTAATATATGCCTTCTTTGGTGGATGAAAGTTCACTAATCCACATGCTCCCAACTCAGAAACGCATGTTTCTCGAATTCGTCATGCATGTATCATGTACGGAACCCGGAATGCCATGTTGATGGAATTCATGTAAATTATATATCTATTAGGTTGAATACACTCCAGAAGTATTCTTCTGTGAAAAATGAACGAATTCGAAACTTGTGTTAGGGAAAGCTTGTGAAAATGTGTACACGAGTCTATATGAAATTATTCCTTTTATAGAGGATGAAAAATCAGTAATCCACATGGTCACAACTCAGGAATGCATGTATGTCGAATCCATCATGCATGTAACATGTACGGAACACGGAATATCATGTTGAAGGAATCGATTCAAATTACATATCTCTAGGGTAGAATTCGCTCCAAGAGGGTTTTCCTGTGATCAAAGTGTGATTCTTGAAACTGGTGATAGGAGAAGCAACGAAGTCCAAGGAACTATTTCAAAGTGCATAAGTAACTTGTTTGGTGGTTGAAACATCTGTCATGCGCATGTTCACAGCTCAGAAATGCATGTTTGAGGAATCCGTGATGCATGAAACATGTTCGGAATACGGAATGCCATGGTTATGTAAACAATGTAAATTACATGTGTATTGGTGAGAATTCGCTCAACGAACGTTTTCTACTGCCAAATGTCCGATTTTACAACCTGGTGATACAAAAAACTTATGAAGTCAGAGTAAATATTTCAAAGTGTAATATATGCCTTCTTTGGTGGATGAAAGTTCACTAATCCACATGCTCACAACTCAGAAACGCATGTTTCTCGAATCCGTCATGCATGTATCATGTACGGAACCCGGAATGCCATGTTGATGGAATTCATGTAAATTATATATCTATTAGGTTGAATACACTCCAGAAGTATTCTTCTGTGAAAAATAAACGAATTCGAAACTTGTGTTAGGGAAAGCTTGTGAAAATGTGTACACGAGTCTATATGAAATTATTCCTTTTATAGAGGATGAAAAATCAGTAATCCACATGGTCCCAATTCAGGAATGCATGTATGTCGAATCCGTCATGCATGTAACATGTACGGAACATGGAATATCATGTTGAAGGAATCTATTCAAATTACATATCTCTATGGTAGAATTCACTCCAAGAGGGTTTTTCTGGGATCAAAGTGTGATTCTTGAAACTGGTGATAGGAGAAGCAACGAAGTCCAAGGAACTATTTCAAAGTGCATAAGTAACTTGTATGGTGGTTGAAACATCTGTCATGCGCATGTTCACAGCTCAGAAATGCATGTTTGAGGAATCCGTGATGCATGAAACATGTTCGGAATACGGAATGCCATGGTTATGTAAACAATGTAAATTACATGTGTATTGGTGAGAATACGCTCAAAGAGTGTTTTCTACTGCCAAATGTCCGATTTTAGAACCTGGTGATACAAAAAACTTATGAAGTCAGAGTAAATATTTCAAAGTGTAATATATGCCTTCTTTGGTGGATGAAAGTTCACTAATCCACATGCTCACAACTCAGAAACGCATGTTTCTCGAATCCGTCATGCATGTAACATGTACGGAACCCGGAATGCCATGTTGATGGAATTCATGTAAATTAAATATCTATTAGGTTGAATACACTCCAGAAGCATTCTTCTGTGAAAAATGAACGAATTCGATACTTGTGTTAGGGAAAGCTTGTGAAAATGTGTACACGAGTCTATATGAAATTATTCCTTTTATAGAGGATGAAAAATCAGTAATCCACATGGTCACAACTCAGGAATGCATGTTTGTCGAATCCGTCATGCATGTAACATGTACGGAACACGGAATATCATGTTGAAGGAATCTATTCAAATTACATATCTCTAGGGTAGAATTCGCTCCAAGAGGGTTTTCCTGTGATCAAAGTGTGATTCTTGAAACTGGTGATAGGAGAAGCAACGAAGTCCAAGGAACTATTTCAAAGTGCATAAGTAACTTGTTTGGTGGTTGAAACATCTGTCATGCGCATGTTCACAGCTCAGAAATGCATGTTTGAGGAATCCGTGATGCATGAAACATGTTCGAAATACGGAATGCCATGGTTATGTAAACAATGTAAATTACATGTGTATTGGTGAGAATTCGCTCAACGAGTGTTTTCTACTGCCAAATGTCCGATTTTAGAACCTGGTGATACACAAAAATTATGAAGTCAGAGTAAATATTTCAAAGTGTAATATATGCCTTCTTTGGTGGATGAAAGTTCACTAATCCACATGCTCACAACTCAGAAACGCATGTTTCTCGAATCCGTCATGCATGTAACATGTACGGAACCCGGAATGCCATGTTGATGGAATTCATGTAAATTAAATATCTATTAGTTTGAATACACTCCAGAAGTATTCTTCTGTGAAAAATGAACGAATTCGAAACTTGTGTTAGGGAAAGCTTGTGAAAATGTGTACACGAGTCTATATGAAATTATTCCTTTTATAGAGGATGAAAAATCAGTAATCCACATGGTCACAACTCAGGAATGCATGTTTGTCGAATCCGTCATGCATGTAACATGTACGGAACACGGAATATCATGTTGAAGGAATCTATTCAAATTACATATCTCTAGGGTAGAATTCGCTCCAAGAGGGTTTTCCTGTGATCAAAGTGTGATTCTTGAAACTGGTAATAGGAGAAGCAACGAAGTCCAAGGAACTATTTCAAAGTGGATAAGTAACTTGTTTGGTGGTTGAAACATCTGTCATGCGCATGTTCACAGCTCAGAAATGCATGTTTGAGGAATCCGTGATGCATGAAACATGTTCGGAATACGGAATGCCATGGTTATGTAAACAATGTAAATTACATTTGTATTGGTGAGAATTCGCTCAACGAGTGTTTTCTACTGCCAAATGTCCGATTTTAGAACCTGGTGATACACAAAAATTATGAAGTCAGAGTAAATATTTCAAAGTGTAATATATGCCTTCTTTGGTGGATGAAAGTTCACTAATCCACATGCTCACAACTCAGAAACGCATGTTTCTCGAATCCGTCATGCATGTAACATGTACGGAACCCGGAATGCCATGTTGATGGAATTCATGTAAATTATATATCTATTAGGTTGAATACACTCCAGAAGTATTCTTCTGTGATAAATGAACGAATTCGAAACTTGTGTTAGGGAAAGATTGTGAAAATGTGTACACGAGTCTATATGAAATTATTCCTTTTATAGAGGATGAAAAATCAGTAATCCACATGGTCACAACTCAGGAATGCATGTTTGTCGAATCCGTCATGCATGTAACATGTACGGAACACGGAATATCATGTTGAAGGAATCGATTCAAATTACATATCTCTAGGGTAGAATTCGCTCCAAGAGGGTTTTCCTGGGATCAAAGTGTGATTCTTGAAACTGGTGATAGGAGAAGCAACGAAGTCCAAGGAACTATTTCAAAGTGCATAAGTAACTTGTTTGGTGGTTGAAACATCTGTCATGCGCATGTTCACAGCTCAGAAATGCATGTTTGAGGAATCCGTGATGCATGAAACATGTTCGGAATACTTAATGCCATGGTTATGTAAACAATGTAAATTACATGTGTATTGGTGAGAATTCGCTCAACGAGTGTTTTCTACTGCCAAATGTCCGATTTTAGAACCTGGTGATACAAAAAACTTATGAAGTCAGAGTAAATATTTCAAAGTGTAATATATGCCTTCTTTGGTGGATGAAAGTTCACTAATCCACATGCTCACAACTCAGAAACGCATGTTTCTCGAATCCGTCATGCATGTATCATGTACGGAACCCGGAATGCCATGTTGATGGAATTCATGTAAATTATATATCTATTAGGTTGAATACACTCCAGAAGTATTCTTCTGTGAAAAATGAACGAATTCGAAACTTGTGTTAGGGAAAGCTTGTGAAAATGTGTACACGAGTCTATATGAAATTATTCCTTTTATAGAGGATGAAAAATCAGTAATCCACATGGTCACAACTCAGGAATGCATGTTTGTCGAATCCGTCATGCATGTAACATGTACGGAACACGGAATATCATGTTGAAGGAATCTATTCAAATTACATATCTCTAGGGTAGAATTCGCTCCAAGAGGGTTTTCCTGGGATCAAAGTGTGATTCTTCAAACTGGTGATAGGAGAAGCAACGAAGTCCAAGGAACTATTTCAAAGTACATAAGTAACTTGTTTGGTGGTTGAAACATCTGTCATGCGCATGTTCACAGCTCAGAAATGCATGTTTGAGGAATCCCTGATGCATGAAACATGTTCGGAATACGGAATGCCATGGTTATGTAAACAATGTAAATTACATGTGTATTGGTGAGAATTCGCTCAACGAGTGTTTTCTACTGCCAAATGTCCGATTTTAGAACCTGGTGATACAAAAAACTTATGAAGTCAGAGTAAATATTTCAAAGTGTAATATATGCCTTCTTTGGTGGATGAAAGTTCACTAATCCACATGCTCACAACTCAGAAACGCATGTTTCTTGAATCCGTCATGCATGTATCATGTACGGAACCCGGAATGCCATGTTGATGGAATTCATGTAAGTTATATATCTATTAGGTTGTATACACTCCAGAAGTATTCTTCTGTGAAAAATGAACGAATTCGATACTTGTGTTAGGGAAAGCTTGTGAAAATGTGTACACGAGTCTATATGAAATTATTCCTTTTATAGAGGATGAAAAATCAGTAATCCACATGGTCACAACTCAGGAATGCATGTATGTCGAATCCGTCATGCATGTAACATGTACGGAACACGGAATATCATGTTGAAGGAATCTATTCAAATTACATATCTCTAGGGTAGAATTCGCTCCAAGAGGGTTTTACTGTGATCAAAGTATGATTCTTGAAACTGGTGATAGGAGAAGCAACGAAGTCCAAGGAACTATTTCAAAGTGCATAAGTAACTTGTTTGGTGGTTGAAACATCTGTCATGCGCATGTTCACAGCTCAGAAATGCATGTTTGAGGAATCCGTGATGCATGAAACATGTTCGGAATACGGAATGCCATGGTTATGTAAACAATGTAAATTACATGTGTATTGGTGAGAATTCGCTCAACGAGTGTTTTCTACTGCCAAATGTCCGATTTTAGAACCTGGTGATACAAAAAACTTATGAAGTCAGAGTAAATATTTCAAAGTGTAATATATGCCTTCTTTGGTGGATGAAAGTTCACTAATCCACATGCTCACAACTCAGAAACGCATGTTTCTCGAATCCGTCATGCATGTAACATGTACGGAACCCGGAATGCCATGTTGATGGAATTCATGTAAATTATATATCTATTAGGTTGAATACACTCCAGAAGTATTCTTCTGTGAAAAATGAACGAATTCGAAACTTGTGTTAGGGAAAGCTTGTGAAAATGTGTACACGAGTCTATATGAAATTATTCCTTTTATAGAGGATGAAAAATCAGTAATCCACATGGTCACAACTCAGGAATGCATGTTTGTCGAATCCGTCATGCATGTAACATGTACGGAACACGGAATATCATGTTGAAGGAATCGATTCAAATTACATATCTCTAGGGTAGAATTCGCTCCAAGAGGGTTTTCCTGTGATCAAAGTGTGATTCTTGAAACTGGTGATAGGAGAAGCAACGAAGTCCAAGGAACTATTTCAAAGTGCATAAGTAACTTGTTTGGTGGTTGAAACATCTGTCATGCGCATGTTCACAGCTCAGAAATGCATGTTTGAGGAATCCGTGATGCATGAAACATGTTCGGAATACGGAATGCCATGGTTATGTAAACAATGTAAATTACATGTGTATTGGTGAGAATTCGCTCAACGAGTGTTTTCTACTGCCACATGTCCGATTTTAGAACCTGGTGATACAAAAAACTTATGAAGTCAGAGTAAATATTTCAAAGTGTAATATATGCCTTCTTTGGTGGATGAAAGTTCACTAATCCACATGCTCACAACTCAGAAACGCATGTTTCTTGAATCCGTCATGCATGTATCATGTACGGAACCCGGAATGCCATGTTGATGGAATTCATGTAAGTTATATATCTATTAGGTTGAATACACTCCAGAAGTATTCTTCTGTGAAAAATGAACGAATTCGAAACTTGTGTTAGGGAAAGCTTGTGAAAATGTGTACACGAGTCTATATGAAATTATTCCTTTTATAGAGGATGAAAAATCAGTAATCCACATGGTCACAACTCAGGAATGCATGTTTGTCGAATCCGTCATGCATGTAACATGTACGGAACACGGAATATCATGTTGAAGGAATCTATTCAAATTACATATCTCTAGGGTAGAATTCGCTCCAAGAGGGTTTTCCTGGGATCAAAGTGTGATTCTTGAAACTGGTGATAGGAGAAGCAACGAAGTCCAAGGAACTATTTCAAAGTGCATAAGTAACTTGTTTGGTGGTTGAAACATCTGTCATGCGCATGTTCACAGCTCAGAAATGCATGTTTGAGGAATCCGTGATGCATGAAACATGTTCGGAATACGGAATGCCATGGTTATGTAAACAATGTAAATTACATTTGTATTGGAGAGAATTCGCTCAACGAATGTTTTCTACTGCCAAATGTCCGATTTTAGAACCTGGTGATACAAAAAACTTATGAAGTCAGAGTAAATATTTCAAAGTGTAATATATGCCTTCTTTGGTGGATGAAAGTTCACTAATCCACATGCTCACAACTCAGAAACGCATGTTTCTCGAATCCGTCATGCATGTATCATGTACGGAACCCGGAATGCCATGTTGATGGAATTCATGTAAATTATATATCTATTAGGTTGAATACACTCCAGAAGTATTCTTCTGTGAAAAATGAACGAATTCGAAACTTGTGTTAGGGAAAGCTTGTGAAAATGTGTACACGAGTCTGTGTGAAATTATTCCTTTTATAGAGGATGAAAAATCAGTAATCCACATGGTCACAACTCAGGAATGCATGTTTGTCGAATCCGTCATGCATGTAACATGTACGGAACACGGAATATCATGTTGAAGGAATCTATTCAAATTACATATCTCTAGGGTAGAATTCGCTCCAAGAGGGTTTTCCTGGGATCAAAGTGTGATTCTTCAAACTGGTGATAGGAGAAGCAACGAAGTCCAAGGAACTATTTCAAAGTGCATAAGTAACTTGTTTGGTGGTTGAAACATCTGTCATGCGCATGTTCACAGCTCAGAAATGCATGTTTGAGGAATCCCTGATGCATGAAACATGTTCGGAATACGGAATGCCATGGTTATGTAAACAATGTAAATTACATGTGTATTGGTGAGAATTCGCTCAACGAGTGTTTTCTACTGCCAAATGTCCGATTTTAGAACCTGGTGATACAAAAAACTTATGAAGTCAGAGTAAATATTTCAAAGTGTAATATATGCCTTCTTTGGTGGATGAAAGTTCACTAATCCACATGCTCACAACTCAGAAACGCATGTTTCTTGAATCCGTCATGCATGTATCATGTACGGAACCCGGAATGCCATGTTGATGGAATTCATGTAAGTTATATATCTATTAGGTTGTATACACTCCAGAAGTATTCTTCTGTGAAAAATGAACGAATTCGAAACTTGTGTTAGGGAAAGCTTGTGAAAATGTGTACACGAGTCTATATGAAATTATTCCTTTTATAGAGGATGAAAAATCAGTAATCCAAATGGTCACAACTCAGGAATGCATGTATGTCGAATCCGTCATGCATGTAACATGTACGGAACACGGAATATCATGTTGAAGGAATCTATTCAAATTACATATCTCTAGGGTAGAATTGGCTCCAAGAGGGTTTTCCTGTGATCAAAGTATGATTCTTGAAACTGGTGATAGGAGAAGCAACGAAGTCCAAGGAACTATTTCAAAGTGCATAAGTAACTTGTTTGGTGGTTGAAACATCTGTCATGCGCATGTTCACAGCTCAGAAATGCATGTTTGAGGAATCCGTGATGCATGAAACATGTTCGGAATACGGAATGCCATGGTTATGTAAACAATGTAAAGTACATGTGTATTGGTGAGAATTCGCTCAAAGAGTGTTTTCTACTGCAAATGTCCGATATTAGAACCTGGTGATACAAAAAACTTATGAAGTCAGAGTAAATATTTCAAAGTGTAATATATGCCTTCTTTGGTGGATGAAAGTTCACTAATCCACATGCTCACAACTCAGAAACGCATGTTTCTCGAATCCGTCATGCATGTAACATGTACGGAACCCGGAATGCCATGTTGATGGAATTCATGTAAATTATATATCTATTAGGTTGAATACACTCCAGAAGTATTCTTCTGTGAAAAATGAACGAATTCGAAACTTGTGTTAGGGAAAGCTTGTGAAAATGTGTACACGAGTCTATATGAAATTATTCCTTTTATAGAGGATGAAAAATCAGTAATCCACATGGTCACAACTCAGGAATGCATGTTTGTCGAATCCGTCATGCATGTAACATGTACGGAACACGGAATATCATGTTGAAGGAATCGATTCAAATTACATATCTCTAGGGTAGAATTCGCTCCAAGAGGGTTTTCCTGGGATCAAAGTGTGATTCTTGAAACTGGTGATAGGAGAAGCAACGAAGTCCAAGGAACTATTTCAAAGTGCATAAGTAACTTGTTTGGTGGTTGAAACATCTGTCATGCGCATGTTCACAGCTCAGAAATGCATGTTTGAGGAATCCGTGATGCATGAAACATGTTCGGAATACGGAATGCCATGGTTATGTAAACAATGTAAATTACATGTGTATTGGTGAGAATTCGCTCAACGAGTGTTTTCTACTGCCAAATGTCCGATTTTAGAACCTGGTGATACAAAAAACTTATGAAGTCAGAGTAAATATTTGAAAGTGTAATATATGCCTTCTTTGGTGGATGAAAGTTCACTAATCCACATGCTCACAACTCAGAAACGCATGTTTCTTGAATCCGTCATGCATGTATCATGTACGGAACCCGGAATGCCATGTTGATGGAATTCATGTAAGTTATATATCTATTAGGTTGAATACACTCCAGAAGTATTCTTCTGTGAAAAATGAACGAATTCGAAACTTGTGTTAGGGAAAGCTTGTGAAAATGTGTACACGAGTCTATATGAAATTATTCCTTTTGTAGAGGATGAAAAATCAGTAATCCACATGGTCACAACTCAGGAATGCATGTATGTCGAATCCGTCATGCATGTAACATGTACGGAACACGGAATATCATGTTGAAGGAATCTATTCAAATTACATATCTCTAGGGTAGAATTGGCTCCAAGAGGGTTTTCCTGTGATCAAAGTATGATTCTTGAAACTGGTAATAGGAGAAGCAACGAAGTCCAAGGAAATATTTCAAAGTGCATAAGTAACTTGTTTGGTGGTTGAAACATCTGTCATGCGCATGTTCACAGCTCAGAAATGCATGTTTGAGGAATCCGTGATGCATGAAACATGTTCGGAATACGGAATGCCATGGTTATGTAAACAATGTAAATTACATGTGTATTGGTGAGAATTCGCTCAAAGAGTGTTTTCTACTGCCAAATGTCCGATTTTAGAACCTGGTGATACAAAAAACTTATGAAGTCAGAGTAAATATTTCAAAGTGTAATATATGCCTTCTTTGGTGGATGAAAGTTCACTAATCCACATGCTCACAACTCAGAAACGCATGTTTCTCGAATCCGTCATGCATGTATCATGTACGGAACCCGGAATGCCATGTTGATGGAATTCATGTAAATTATATATCTATTAGGTTGAATACACTCCAGAAGTATTCTTCTGTGAAAAATGAATGAATTCGAAACTTGTGTTAGGGAAAGCTTGTGAAAATGTGTACACGAGTCTATATGAAATTATTCCTTTTATAGAGGATGAAAAATCAGTAATCCACATGGTCACAACTCAGGAATGCATGTATGTCGAATCCGTCATGCATGTAACATGTACGGAACACGGAATATCATGTTGAAGGAATCTATTCAAATTACATATCTCTAGGGTAGAATTCGCTCCAAGAGGGTTTTTCTGGGATCAAAGTGTGATTCTTGAAACTGGTGATAGGAGAAGCAACGAAGTCCAAGGAACTATTTCAAAGTGCATAAATAACTTGTTTGGTGGTTGAAACATCTGTCATGCGCATGTTCACAGCTCAGAAATGCATGTTTGAGGAATCCGTGATGCATGAAACATGTTCGGAATACGGAATGCCATGGTTATGTAAACAATGTAAATTACATGTGTATTGGTGAGAATTCGCTCAAAGAGAGTTTTCTACTGCCAAATGTCCGATTTTAGAACCTGGAGATACAAAAAACTTATGAAGTCAGAGTAAATATTTCAAAGTGTAATATATGCCTTCTTTGGTGGATGAAAGTTCACTAATCCACAGCTCACAACTCAGAAACGCATGTTTCTCGAATCCGTCATGCATGTATCATGTACGGAACCCGGAATGCCATGTTGATGGAATTCATGTAAATTAAATATCTATTAGGTTGAATACACTCCAGAAGTATTCTTCTGTGAAAAATGAACGAATTCGAAACTTGTCTTAGGGAAAGTTTGTGAAAATGTGTACACGAGTCTATATGAAATTATTCCTTTTATAGAGGATGAAAAATCAGTAATCCACATGGTCACAACTCAGGAATGCATGTATGTCGAATCCGTCATGCATGTAACATGTACGGAACACGGAATATCATGTTGAAGGTATCTATTCAAATTACATATCTCTAGGGTAGAATTCGCTCCAAGAGGGTTTTCCTGGGATCAAAGTGTGATTCTTGAAACTGGTGATAGGAGAAGCAACGAAGTCCAAGGAACTATTTCAAAGTGCATAAGTAACTTGTTTGGTGGTTGAAACATCTGTCATGCGCATGTTCACAGCTCAGAAATGCATGTTTGAGGAATCCGTGATGCATGAAACATGTTCGGAATACTTAATGCCATGGTTATGTAAACAATGTAAATTACATGTGTATTGGTGAGAATTCGCTCAACGAGTGTTTTCTACTGCCAAATGTCCGATTTTAGAACCTGGTGATACAAAAAACTTATGAAGTCAGAGTAAATATTTCAAAGTGTAATATATGCCTTCTTTGGTGGATGAAAGTTCACTAATCCACATGCTCACAACTCAGAAACGCATGTTTCTTGAATCCGTCATGCATGTATCATGTACGGAACCCGGAATGCCATGTTGATGGAATTCATGTAAGTTATATATCTATTAGGTTGAATACACTCCAGAAGTATTCTTCTGTGAAAAATGAACGAATTCGAAACTTGTGTTAGGGAAAGCTTGTGAAAATGTGTACACGAGTCTATATGAAATTATTCCTTTTATAGAGGATGAAAAATCAGTAATCCACATGGTCACAACTCAGGAATGCATGTTTGTCGAATCCGTCATGCATGTAACATGTACGGAACACGGAATACCATGTTGAAGGAATCGATTCAAATTACATATCTCTAGGGTAGAATTCGCTCCAAGAGGGTTTTCCTGGGATCAAAGTGTGATTCTTGAAACTGGTGATAGGAGAAGCAACGAAGTCCAAGGAACTATTTCAAAGTGCATAAGTAACTTGTTTGGTGGTTGAAACATCTGTCATGCGCATGTTCACAGCTCAGAAATGCATGTTTGAGGAATCCGTGATGCATGAAACATGTTCGGAATACGGAATGCCATGGTTATGTAAACAATGTAAATTACATGTGTATTGGAGAGAATTCGCTCAACGAATGTTTTCTACTGCCAAATGTCCGATTTTAGAACCTGGTGATACAAAAAACTTATGAAGTCAGAGTAAATATTTCAAAGTGTAATATATGCCTTCTTTGGTGGATGAAAGTTCACTAATCCACATGCTCACAACTCAGAAACGCATGTTTCTCGAATCCGTCATGCATGTATCATGTACGGAACCCGGAATGCCATGTTGATGGAATTCATGTAAATTATATATCTATTAGGTTGAATACACTCCAGAAGTATTCTTCTGTGAAAAATGAACGAATTCGAAACTTGTGTTAGGGAAAGCTTGTGAAAATGTGTACACGAGTCTATATGAAATTATTCCTTTTATAGAGGATGAAAAATCAGTAATCCACATGGTCACAACTCAGGAATGCATGTTTGTCGAATCCGTCATGCATGTAACATGTACGGAACACGGAATATCATGTTGAAGGAATCTATTCAAATTACATATCTCTAGGGTAGAATTCGCTCCAAGAGGGTTTTCCTGGGATCAAAGTGTGATTCTTCAAACTGGTGATAGGAGAAGCAACGAAGTCCAAGGAACTATTTCAAAGTGCATAAGTAACTTGTTTGGTGGTTGAAACATCTGTCATGCGCATGTTCACAGCTCAGAAATGCATGTTTGAGGAATCCCTGATGCATGAAACATGTTCGGAATACGGAATGCCATGGTTATGTAAACAATGTAAATTACATGTGTATTGGTGAGAATTCGCTCAACGAGTGTTTTCTACTGCCAAATGTCCGATTTTAGAACCTGGTGATACAAAAAACTTATGAAGTCAGAGTAAATATTTCAAAGTGTAATATATGCCTTCTTTGGTGGATGAAAGTTCACTAATCCACATGCTCACAACTCAGAAACGCATGTTTCTTGAATCCGTCATGCATGTATCATGTACGGAACCCGGAATGCCATGTTGATGGAATTCATGTAAGTTATATATCTATTAGGTTGAATACACTCCAGAAGTATTCTTCTGTGAAAAATGAACGAATTCGAAACTTGTGTTAGGGAAAGCTTGTGAAAATGTGTACACGAGTCTATATGAAATTATTCCTTTTATAGAGGATGAAAAATCAGTAATCCACATGGTCACAACTCAGGAATGCATGTTTGTCGAATCCGTCATGCATGTAACATGTACGGAACACGGAATACCATGTTGAAGGAATCGATTCAAATTACATATCTCTAGGGTAGAATTCGCTCCAAGAGGGTTTTCCTGGGATCAAAGTGTGATTCTTGAAACTGGTGATAGGAGAAGCAACGAAGTCCAAGGAACTATTTCAAAGTGCATAAGTAACTTGTTTGGTGGTTGAAACATCTGTCATGCGCATGTTCACAGCTCAGAAATGCATGTTTGAGGAATCCGTGATGCATGAAACATGTTCGGAATACGGAATGCCATGGTTATGTAAACAATGTAAATTACATGTGTATTGGAGAGAATTCGCTCAACGAATGTTTTCTACTGCCAAATGTCCGATTTTAGAACCTGGTGATACAAAAAACTTATGAAGTCAGAGTAAATATTTCAAAGTGTAATATATGCCTTCTTTGGTGGATGAAAGTTCACTAATCCACATGCTCACAACTCAGAAACGCATGTTTCTCGAATCCGTCATGCATGTATCATGTACGGAACCCGGAATGCCATGTTGATGGAATTCATGTAAATTATATATCTATTAGGTTGAATACACTCCAGAAGTATTCTTCTGTGAAAAATGAACGAATTCGAAACTTGTGTTAGGGAAAGCTTGTGAAAATGTGTACACGAGTCTATATGAAATTATTCCTTTTATAGAGGATGAAAAATCAGTAATCCACATGGTCACAACTCAGGAATGCATGTTTGTCGAATCCGTCATGCATGTAACATGTACGGAACACGGAATATCATGTTGAAGGAATCTATTCAAATTACATATCTCTAGGGTAGAATTCGCTCCAAGAGGGTTTTCCTGGGATCAAAGTGTGATTCTTCAAACTGGTGATAGGAGAAGCAACGAAGTCCAAGGAACTATTTCAAAGTGCATAAGTAACTTGTTTGGTGGTTGAAACATCTGTCATGCGCATGTTCACAGCTCAGAAATGCATGTTTGAGGAATCCCTGATGCATGAAACATGTTCGGAATACGGAATGCCATGGTTATGTAAACAATGTAAATTACATGTGTATTGGTGAGAATTCGCTCAACGAGTGTTTTCTACTGCCAAATGTCCGATTTTAGAACCTGGTGATACAAAAAACTTATGAAGTCAGAGTAAATATTTCAAAGTGTAATATATGCCTTCTTTGGTGGATGAAAGTTCACTAATCCACATGCTCACAACTCAGAAACGCATGTTTCTTGAATCCGTCATGCATGTATCATGTACGGAACCCGGAATGCCATGTTGATGGAATTCATGTAAGTTATATATCTATTAGGTTGTATACACTCCAGAAGTATTCTTCTGTGAAAAATGAACGAATTCGATACTTGTGTTAGGGAAAGCTTGTGAAAATGTGTACACGAGTCTATATGAAATTATTCCTTTTATAGAGGATGAAAAATCAGTAATCCACATGGTCACAACTCAGGAATGCATGTATGTCGAATCCGTCATGCATGTAACATGTACGGAACACGGAATATCATGTTGAAGGAATCTATTCAAATTACATATCTCTAGGGTAGAATTCGCTCCAAGAGGGTTTTACTGTGATCAAAGTATGATTCTTGAAACTGGTGATAGGAGAAGCAACGAAGTCCAAGGAACTATTTCAAAGTGCATAAGTAACTTGTTTGGTGGTTGAAACATCTGTCATGCGCATGTTCACAGCTCAGAAATGCATGTTTGAGGAATCCGTGATGCATGAAACATGTTCGGAATACGGAATGCCATGGTTATGTAAACAATGTAAATTACATGTGTATTGGTGAGAATTCGCTCAACGAGTGTTTTCTACTGCCAAATGTCCGATTTTAGAACCTGGTGATACAAAAAACTTATGAAGTCAGAGTAAATATTTCAAAGTGTAATATATGCCTTCTTTGGTGGATGAAAGTTCACTAATCCACATGCTCACAACTCAGAAACGCATGTTTCTCGAATCCGTCATGCATGTAACATGTACGGAACCCGGAATGCCATGTTGATGGAATTCATGTAAATTATATATCTATTAGTTTGAATACACTCCAGAAGTATTCTTCTGTGAAAAATGAACGAATTCGAAACTTGTGTTAGGGAAAGCTTGTGAAAATGTGTACACGAGTCTATATGAAATTATTCCTTTTATAGAGGATGAAAAATCAGTAATCCACATGGTCACAACTCAGGAATGCATGTTTGTCGAATCCGTCATGCATGTAACATGTACGGAACACGGAATATCATGTTGAAGGAATCGATTCAAATTACATATCTCTAGGGTAGAATTCGCTCCAAGAGGGTTTTCCTGGGATCAAAGTGTGATTCTTGAAACTGGTGATAGGAGAAGCAACGAAGTCCAAGGAACTATTTCAAAGTGCATAAGTAACTTGTTTGGTGGTTGAAACATCTGTCATGCGCATGTTCACAGCTCAGAAATGCATGTTTGAGGAATCCGTGATGCATGAAACATGTTCGGAATACGGAATGCCATGGTTATGTAAACAATGTAAATTACATGTGTATTGGTGAGAATTCGCTCAACGAGTGTTTTCTACTGCCAAATGTCCGATTTTAGAACCTGGTGATACAAAAAACTTATGAAGTCAGAGTAAATATTTCAAAGTGTAATATATGCCTTCTTTGGTGGATGAAAGTTCACTAATCCACATGCTCACAACTCAGAAACGCATGTTTCTTGAATCCGTCATGCATGTATCATGTACGGAACCCGGAATGCCATGTTGATGGAATTCATGTAAGTTATATATCTATTAGGTTGAATACACTCCAGAAGTATTCTTCTGTGAAAAATGAACGAATTCGAAACTTGTGTTAGGGAAAGCTTGTGAAAATGTGTACACGAGTCTATATGAAATTATTCCTTTTATAGAGGATGAAAAATCAGTAATCCACATGGTCACAACTCAGGAATGCATGTTTGTCGAATCCGTCATGCATGTAACATGTACGGAACACGGAATATCATGTTGAAGGAATCTATTCAAATTACATATCTCTAGGGTAGAATTCGCTCCAAGAGGGTTTTCCTGGGATCAAAGTGTGATTCTTCAAACTGGTGATAGGAGAAGCAACGAAGTCCAAGGAACTATTTCAAAGTGCATAAGTAACTTGTTTGGTGGTTGAAACATCTGTCATGCGCATGTTCACAGCTCAGAAATGCATGTTTGAGGAATCCCTGATGCATGAAACATGTTCGGAATACGGAATGCCATGGTTATGTAAACAATGTAAATTACATGTGTATTGGTGAGAATTCGCTCAACGAGTGTTTTCTACTGCCAAATGTCCGATTTTAGAACCTGGTGATACAAAAAACTTATGAAGTCAGAGTAAATATTTCAAAGTGTAATATATGCCTTCTTTGGTGGATGAAAGTTCACTAATCCACATGCTCACATCTCAGAAACGCATGTTTCTTGAATCCGTCATGCATGTATCATGTACGGAACCCGGAATGCCATGTTGATGGAATTCATGTAAGTTATATATCTATTAGGTTGTATACACTCCAGAAGTATTCTTCTGTGAAAAATGAACGAATTCGAAACTTGTGTTAGGGAAAGCTTGTGAAAATGTGTACACGAGTCTATATGAAATTATTCCTTTTATAGAGGATGAAAAATCAGTAATCCAAATGGTCACAACTCAGGAATGCATGTATGTCGAATCCGTCATGCATGTAACATGTACGGAACACGGAATATCATGTTGAAGGAATCTATTCAAATTACATATCTCTAGGGTAGAATTGGCTCCAAGAGGGTTTTACTGTGATCAAAGTATGATTCTTGAAACTGGTGATAGGAGAAGCAACGAAGTCCAAGGAACTATTTCAAAGTGCATAAGTAACTTGTTTGGTGGTTGAAACATCTGTCATGCGCATGTTCACAGCTCAGAAATGCATGTTTGAGGAATCCGTGATGCATGAAACATGTTCGGAATACGGAATGCCATGGTTATGTAAACAATGTAAAGTACATGTGTATTGGTGAGAATTCGCTCAAAGAGTGTTTTCTACTGCAAATGTCCGATATTAGAACCTGGTGATACAAAAAACTTATGAAGTCAGAGTAAATATTTCAAAGTGTAATATATGCCTTCTTTGGTGGATGAAAGTTCACTAATCCACATGCTCACAACTCAGAAACGCATGTTTCTCGAATCCGTCATGCATGTAACATGTACGGAACCCGGAATGCCATGTTGATGGAATTCATGTAAATTATATATCTATTAGGTTGAATACACTCCAGAAGTATTCTTCTGTGAAAAATGAACGAATTCGAAACTTGTGTTAGGGAAAGCTTGTGAAAATGTGTACACGAGTCTATATGAAATTATTCCTTTTATAGAGGATGAAAAATCAGTAATCCACATGGTCACAACTCAGGAATGCATGTTTGTCGAATCCGTCATGCATGTAACATGTACGGAACACGGAATATCATGTTGAAGGAATCGATTCAAATTACATATCTCTAGGGTAGAATTCGCTCCAAGAGGGTTTTCCTGGGATCAAAGTGTGATTCTTGAAACTGGTGATAGGAGAAGCAACGAAGTCCAAGGAACTATTTCAAAGTGCATAAGTAACTTGTTTGGTGGTTGAAACATCTGTCATGCGCATGTTCACAGCTCAGAAATGCATGTTTGAGGAATCCGTGATGCATGAAACATGTTCGGAATACGGAATGCCATGGTTATGTAAACAATGTAAATTACATGTGTATTGGTGAGAATTCGCTCAACGAGTGTTTTCTACTGCCAAATGTCCGATTTTAGAACCTGGTGATACAAAAAACTTATGAAGTCAGAGTAAATATTTCAAAGTGTAATATATGCCTTCTTTGGTGGATGAAAGTTCACTAATCCACATGCTCACAACTCAGAAACGCATGTTTCTTGAATCCGTCATGCATGTATCATGTACGGAACCCGGAATGCCATGTTGATGGAATTCATGTAAGTTATATATCTATTAGGTTGAATACACTCCAGAAGTATTCTTCTGTGAAAAATGAACGAATTCGAAACTTGTGTTAGGGAAAGCTTGTGAAAATGTGTACACGAGTCTATATGAAATTATTCCTTTTATAGAGGATGAAAAATCAGTAATCCACATGGTCACAACTCAGGAATGCATGTTTGTCGAATCCGTCATGCATGTAACATGTACGGAACACGGAATATCATGTTGAAGGAATCTATTCAAATTACATATCTCTAGGGTAGAATTCGCTCCAAGAGGGTTTTCCTGGGATCAAAGTGTGATTCTTCAAACTGGTGATAGGAGAAGCAACGAAGTCCAAGGAACTATTTCAAAGTGCATAAGTAACTTGTTTGGTGGTTGAAACATCTGTCATGCGCATGTTCACAGCTCAGAAATGCATGTTTGAGGAATCCCTGATGCATGAAACATGTTCGGAATACGGAATGCCATGGTTATGTAAACAATGTAAATTACATGTGTATTGGTGAGAATTCGCTCAACGAGTGTTTTCTACTGCCAAATGTCCGATTTTAGAACCTGGTGATACAAAAAACTTATGAAGTCAGAGTAAATATTTCAAAGTGTAATATATGCCTTCTTTGGTGGATGAAAGTTCACTAATCCACATGCTCACATCTCAGAAACGCATGTTTCTTGAATCCGTCATGCATGTATCATGTACGGAACCCGGAATGCCATGTTGATGGAATTCATGTAAGTTATATATCTATTAGGTTGTATACACTCCAGAAGTATTCTTCTGTGAAAAATGAACGAATTCGAAACTTGTGTTAGGGAAAGCTTGTGAAAATGTGTACACGAGTCTATATGAAATTATTCCTTTTATAGAGGATGAAAAATCAGTAATCCAAATGGTCACAACTCAGGAATGCATGTATGTCGAATCCGTCATGCATGTAACATGTACGGAACACGGAATATCATGTTGAAGGAATCTATTCAAATTACATATCTCTAGGGTAGAATTGGCTCCAAGAGGGTTTTACTGTGATCAAAGTATGATTCTTGAAACTGGTGATAGGAGAAGCAACGAAGTCCAAGGAACTATTTCAAAGTGCATAAGTAACTTGTTTGGTGGTTGAAACATCTGTCATGCGCATGTTCACAGCTCAGAAATGCATGTTTGAGGAATCCGTGATGCATGAAACATGTTCGGAATACGGAATGCCATGGTTATGTAAACAATGTAAAGTACATGTGTATTGGTGAGAATTCGCTCAAAGAGTGTTTTCTACTGCAAATGTCCGATATTAGAACCTGGTGATACAAAAAACTTATGAAGTCAGAGTAAATATTTCAAAGTGTAATATATGCCTTCTTTGGTGGATGAAAGTTCACTAATCCACATGCTCACAACTCAGAAACGCATGTTTCTCGAATCCGTCATGCATGTAACATGTACGGAACCCGGAATGCCATGTTGATGGAATTCATGTAAATTATATATCTATTAGGTTGAATACACTCCAGAAGTATTCTTCTGTGAAAAATGAACGAATTCGAAACTTGTGTTAGGGAAAGCTTGTGAAAATGTGTACACGAGTCTATATGAAATTATTCCTTTTATAGAGGATGAAAAATCAGTAATCCACATGGTCACAACTCAGGAATGCATGTTTGTCGAATCCGTCATGCATGTAACATGTACGGAACACGGAATATCATGTTGAAGGAATCGATTCAAATTACATATCTCTAGGGTAGAATTCGCTCCAAGAGGGTTTTCCTGGGATCAAAGTGTGATTCTTGAAACTGGTGATAGGAGAAGCAACGAAGTCCAAGGAACTATTTCAAAGTGCATAAGTAACTTGTTTGGTGGTTGAAACATCTGTCATGCGCATGTTCACAGCTCAGAAATGCATGTTTGAGGAATCCGTGATGCATGAAACATGTTCGGAATACGGAATGCCATGGTTATGTAAACAATGTAAATTACATGTGTATTGGTGAGAATTCGCTCAACGAGTGTTTTCTACTGCCAAATGTCCGATTTTAGAACCTGGTGATACAAAAAACTTATGAAGTCAGAGTAAATATTTGAAAGTGTAATATATGCCTTCTTTGGTGGATGAAAGTTCACTAATCCACATGCTCACAACTCAGAAACGCATGTTTCTTGAATCCGTCATGCATGTATCATGTACGGAACCCGGAATGCCATGTTGATGGAATTCATGTAAGTTATATATCTATTAGGTTGTATACACTCCAGAAGTATTCTTCTGTGAAAAATGAACGAATTCGAAACTTGTGTTAGGGAAAGCTTGTGAAAATGTGTACACGAGTCTATATGAAATTATTCCTTTTATAGAGGATGAAAAATCAGTAATCCACATGGTCACAACTCAGGAATGCATGTTTGTCGAATCCGTCATGCATGTAACATGTACGGAACACGGAATATCATGTTGAAGGAATCGATTCAAATTACATATCTCTAGGGTAGAATTCGCTCCAAGAGGGTTTTCCTGGGATCAAAGTGTGATTCTTGAAACTGGTGATAGGAGAAGCAACGAAGTCCAAGGAACTATTTCAAAGTGCATAAGTAACTTGTTTGGTGGTTGAAACATCTGTCATGCGCATGTTCACAGCTCAGAAATGCATGTTTGAGGAATCCGTGATGCATGAAACATGTTCGGAATACGGAATGCCATGGTTATGTAAACAATGTAAATTACATGTGTATTGGTGAGAATTCGCTCAACGAGTGTTTTCTACTGCCAAATGTCCGATTTTAGAACCTGGTGATACAAAAAACTTATGAAGTCAGAGTAAATATTTCAAAGTGTAATATATGCCTTCTTTGGTGGATGAAAGTTCACTAATCCACATGCTCACAACTCAGAAACGCATGTTTCTTGGATCCGTCATGCATGTATCATGTACGGAACCCGGAATGCCATGTTGATGGAATTCATGTAAGTTATAAATCTATTAGGTTGAATACACTCCAGAAGTATTCTTCTGTGAAAAATGAACGAATTCGTTACTTGTGTTAGGGAAAGCTTGTGAAAATGTGTACACGAGTCTATATGAAATTATTCCTTTTATAGAGGATGAAAAATCAGTAATCCACATGGTCACAACTCAGGAATGCATGTTTGTCGAATCCGTCATGCATGTAACATGTACGGAACACGGAATATCATGTTGAAGGAATCGATTCAAATTACATATCTCTAGGGTAGAATTCGCTCCAAGAGGGTTTTCCTGGGATCAAAGTGTGATTCTTGAAACTGGTGATAGGAGAAGCAACGAAGTCAAAGGAACTATTTCAAAGTGCATAAGTAACTTGTTTGGTGGTTGAAACATCTGTCATGCGCATGTTCACAGCTCAGAAATGCATGTTTGAGGAATCCGTGATGCATGAAACATGTTCGGAGTACGGAATGCCATGGTTATGTAAACAATGTAAATTACATGTGTATTGGTGAGAATTCGCTCAACGAGTGTTTTCTACTGCCAAATGTCCGATTTTAGAACCTGGTGATACAAAAAACTTATGAAGTCAGAGTAAATATTTCAAAGTGTAATATATGCCTTCTTTGGTGGATGAAAGTTCACTAATCCACATGCTCACAACTCAGAAACGCATGTTTCTTGAATCCGTCATGCATGTATCATGTACGGAACCCGGAATGCCATGTTGATGGAATTCATGTAAGTTATATATCTATTAGGTTGAATACACTCCAGAAGTATTCTTCTGTGAAAAATGAACGAATTCGAAACTTGTGTTAGGGAAAGCTTGTGAAAATGTGTACACGAGTCTATATGAAATTATTCCTTTTATAGAGGATGAAAAATCAGTAATCCACATGGTCACAACTCAGGAATGCATGTATGTCGAATCCGTCATGCATGTAACATGTACGGAACACGGAATATCATGTTGAAGGAATCTATTCAAATTACATATCTCTAGGGTAGAATTGGCTCCAAGAGGGTTTTCCTGTGATCAAAGTATGATTCTTGAAACTGGTAATAGGAGAAGCAACGAAGTCCAAGGAACTATTTCAAAGTGCATAAGTAACTTGTTTGGTGGTTGAAACATCTGTCATGCGCATGTTCACAGCTCAGAAATGCATGTTTGAGGAATCCGTGATGCATGAAACATGTTCGGAATACGGAATGCCATGGTTATGTAAACAATGTAAATTACATGTGTATTGGTGAGAATTCGCTCAAAGAGTGTTTTCTACTGCCAAATGTCCGATTTTAGAACCTGGTGATACAAAAAACTTATGAAGTCAGAGTAAATATTTCAAAGTGTAATATATGCCTTCTTTGGTGGATGAAAGTTCACTAATCCACATGCTCACAACTCAGAAACGCATGTTTCTCGAATCCGTCATGCATGTATCATGTACGGAACCCGGAATGCCATGTTGATGGAATTCATGTAAATTATATATCTATTAGGTTGAATACACTCCAGAAGTATTCTTCTGTGAAAAATGAATGAATTCGAAACTTGTGTTAGGGAAAGCTTGTGAAAATGTGTACACGAGTCTATATGAAATTATTCCTTTTATAGAGGATGAAAAATCAGTAATCCACATGGTCACAACTCAGGAATGCATGTATGTCGAATCCGTCATGCATGTAACATGTACGGAACACGGAATATCATGTTGAAGGAATCTATTCAAATTACATATCTCTAGGGTAGAATTCGCTCCAAGAGGGTTTTTCTGGGATCAAAGTGTGATTCTTGAAACTGGTGATAGGAGAAGCAACGAAGTCCAAGGAACTATTTCAAAGTGCATAAATAACTTGTTTGGTGGTTGAAACATCTGTCATGCGCATGTTCACAGCTCAGAAATGCATGTTTGAGGAATCCGTGATGCATGAAACATGTTCGGAATACGGAATGCCATGGTTATGTAAACAATGTAAATTACATGTGTATTGGTGAGAATTCGCTCAAAGAGAGTTTTCTACTGCCAAATGTCCGATTTTAGAACCTGGAGATACAAAAAACTTATGAAGTCAGAGTAAATATTTCAAAGTGTAATATATGCCTTCTTTGGTGGATGAAAGTTCACTAATCCACAGCTCACAACTCAGAAACGCATGTTTCTCGAATCCGTCATGCATGTATCATGTACGGAACCCGGAATGCCATGTTGATGGAATTCATGTAAATTAAATATCTATTAGGTTGAATACACTCCAGAAGTATTCTTCTGTGAAAAATGAACGAATTCGAAACTTGTCTTAGGGAAAGTTTGTGAAAATGTGTACACGAGTCTATATGAAATTATTCCTTTTATAGAGGATGAAAAATCAGTAATCCACATGGTCACAACTCAGGAATGCATGTATGTCGAATCCGTCATGCATGTAACATGTACGGAACACGGAATATCATGTTGAAGGTATCTATTCAAATTACATATCTCTAGGGTAGAATTCGCTCCAAGAGGGTTTTCCTGGGATCAAAGTGTGATTCTTGAAACTGGTGATAGGAGAAGCAACGAAGTCCAAGGAACTATTTCAAAGTGCATAAGTAACTTGTTTGGTGGTTGAAACATCTGTCATGCGCATGTTCACAGCTCAGAAATGCATGTTTGAGGAATCCGTGATGCATGAAACATGTTCGGAATACGGAATGCCATGGTTATGTAAACAATGTAAATTACATGTGTATTGGTGAGAATTCGCTCAACGAGTGTTTTCTACTGCCAAATGTCCGATTTTAGAACCTGGTGATACAAAAAACTTATGAAGTCAGAGTAAATATTTCAAAGTGTAATATATGCCTTCTTTGGTGGATGAAAGTTCACTAATCCACATGCTCACAACTCAGAAACGCATGTTTCTTGGATCCGTCATGCATGTATCATGTACGGAACCCGGAATGCCATGTTGATGGAATTCATGTAAGTTATAAATCTATTAGGTTGAATACACTCCAGAAGTATTCTTCTGTGAAAAATGAACGAATTCGATACTTGTGTTAGGGAAAGCTTGTGAAAATGTGTACACGAGTCTATATGAAATTATTCCTTTTATAGAGGATGAAAAATCAGTAATCCACATGGTCACAACTCAGGAATGCATGTTTGTCGAATCCGTCATGCATGTAACATGTACGGAACACGGAATATCATGTTGAAGGAATCGATTCAAATTACATATCTCTAGGGTAGAATTCGCTCCAAGAGGGTTTTCCTGGGATCAAAGTGTGATTCTTGAAACTGGTGATAGGAGAAGCAACGAAGTCCAAGGAACTATTTCAAAGTGCATAAGTAACTTGTTTGGTGGTTGAAACATCTGTCATGCGCATGTTCACAGCTCAGAAATGCATGTTTGAGGAATCCGTGATGCATGAAACATGTTCGGAGTACGGAATGCCATGGTTATGTAAACAATGTAAATTACATGTGTATTGGTGAGAATTCGCTCAACGAGTGTTTTCTACTGCCAAATGTCCGATTTTAGAACCTGGTGATACAAAAAACTTATGAAGTCAGAGTAAATATTTCAAAGTGTAATATATGCCTTCTTTGGTGGATGAAAGTTCACTAATCCACATGCTCACAACTCAGAAACGCATGTTTCTTGAATCCGTCATGCATGTATCATGTACGGAACCCGGAATGCCATGTTGATGGAATTCATGTAAGTTATATATCTATTAGGTTGAATACACTCCAGAAGTATTCTTCTGTGAAAAATGAACGAATTCGAAACTTGTGTTAGGGAAAGCTTGTGAAAATGTGTACACGAGTCTATATGAAATTATTCCTTTTATAGAGGATGAAAAATCAGTAATCCACATGGTCACAACTCAGGAATGCATGTATGTCGAATCCGTCATGCATGTAACATGTACGGAACACGGAATATCATGTTGAAGGAATCGATTCAAATTACATATCTCTAGGGTAGAATTGGCTCCAAGAGGGTTTTCCTGTGATCAAAGTGTGATTCTTGAAACTGGTAATAGGAGAAGCAACGAAGTCCAAGGAACTATTTCAAAGTGCATAAGTAACTTGTTTGGTGGTTGAAACATCTGTCATGCGCATGTTCACAGCTCAGAAATGCATGTTTGAGGAATCCGTGATGCATGAAACATGTTCGGAATACGGAATGCCATGGTTATGTAAACAATGTAAATTACATGTGTATTGGTGAGAATTCGCTCAAAGAGAGTTTTCTACTGCCAAATGTCCGATTTTAGAACCTGGAGATACAAAAAACTTATGAAGTCAGAGTAAATATTTCAAAGTGTAATATATGCCTTCTTTGGTGGATGAAAGTTCACTAATCCACAGCTCACAACTCAGAAACGCATGTTTCTCGAATCCGTCATGCATGTATCATGTACGGAACCCGGAATGCCATGTTGATGGAATTCATGTAAATTAAATATCTATTAGGTTGAATACACTCCAGAAGTATTCTTCTGTGAAAAATGAACGAATTCGAAACTTGTCTTAGGGAAAGTTTGTGAAAATGTGTACACGAGTCTATATGAAATTATTCCTTTTATAGAGGATGAAAAATCAGTAATCCACATGGTCACAACTCAGGAATGCATGTATGTCGAATCCGTCATGCATGTAACATGTACGGAACACGGAATATCATGTTGAAGGTATCTATTCAAATTACATATCTCTAGGGTAGAATTCGCTCCAAGAGGGTTTTCCTGGGATCAAAGTGTGATTCTTGAAACTGGTGATAGGAGAAGCAACGAAGTCCAAGGAACTATTTCAAAGTGCATAAGTAACTTGTTTGGTGGTTGAAACATCTGTCATGCGCATGTTCACAGCTCAGAAATGCATGTTTGAGGAATCCGTGATGCATGAAACATGTTCGGAATACGGAATGCCATGGTTATGTAAACAATGTAAATTGCATGTGTATTGGTGAGAATTCGCTCAACGAGTGTTTTCTACTGCCAAATGTCCGATTTTAGAACCTGGTGATACAAAAAACTTATGAAGTCAGAGTAAATATTTCAAAGTGTAATATATGCCTTCTTTGGTGGATGAAAGTTCACTAATCCACATGCTCACAACTCAGAAACGCATGTTTCTTGGATCCGTCATGCATGTATCATGTACGGAACCCGGAATGCCATGTTGATGGAATTCATGTAAGTTATAAATCTATTAGGTTGAATACACTCCAGAAGTATTCTTCTGTGAAAAATGAACGAATTCGATACTTGTGTTAGGGAAAGCTTGTGAAAATGTGTACACGAGTCTATATGAAATTATTCCTTTTATAGAGGATGAAAAATCAGTAATCCACATGGTCACAACTCAGGAATGCATGTTTGTCGAATCCGTCATGCATGTAACATGTACGGAACACGGAATATCATGTTGAAGGAATCGATTCAAATTACATATCTCTAGGGTAGAATTCGCTCCAAGAGGGTTTTCCTGGGATCAAAGTGTGATTCTTGAAACTGGTGATAGGAGAAGCAACGAAGTCCAAGGAACTATTTCAAAGTGCATAAGTAACTTGTTTGGTGGTTGAAACATCTGTCATGCGCATGTTCACAGCTCAGAAATTCATGTTTGAGGAATCCGTGATGCATGAAACATGTTCGGAGTACGGAATGCCATGGTTATGTAAACAATGTAAATTACATGTGTATTGGTGAGAATTCGCTCAACGAGTGTTTTCTACTGCCAAATGTCCGATTTTAGAACCTGGTGATACAAAAAACTTATGAAGTCAGAGTAAATATTTCAAAGTGTAATATATGCCTTCTTTGGTGGATGAAAGTTCACTAATCCACATGCTCACAACTCAGAAACGCATGTTTCTTGAATCCGTCATGCATGTATCATGTACGGAACCCGGAATGCCATGTTGATGGAATTCATGTAAGTTATATATCTATTAGGTTGAATAAACTCCAGAAGTATTCTTCTGTGAAAAATGAACGAATTCGAAACTTGTGTTAGGGAAAGCTTGTGAAAATGTGTACACGAGTCTATATGAAATTATTCCTTTTATAGAGGATGAAAAATCAGTAATCCACATGGTCACAACTCAGGAATGCATGTATGTCGAATCCGTCATGCATGTAACATGTACGGAACACGGAATATCATGTTGAAGGAATCTATTCAAATTACATATCTCTAGGGTAGAATTGGCTCCAAGAGGGTTTTCCTGTGATCAAAGTATGATTCTTGAAACTGGTAATAGGAGAAGCAACGAAGTCCAAGGAACTATTTCAAAGTGCATAAGTAACTTGTTTGGTGGTTGAAACATCTGTCATGCGCATGTTCACAGCTCAGAAATGCATGTTTGAGGAATCCGTGATGCATGAAACATGTTCGGAATACGGAATGCCATGGTTATGTAAACAATGTAAATTACATGTGTATTGGTGAGAATTCGCTCAAAGAGTGTTTTCTACTGCCAAATGTCCGATTTTAGAACCTGGTGATACAAAAAACTTATGAAGTCAGAGTAAATATTTCAAAGTGTAATATATGCCTTCTTTGGTGGATGAAAGTTCACTAATCCACATGCTCACAACTCAGAAACGCATGTTTCTCGAATCCGTCATGCATGTATCATGTACGGAACCCGGAATGCCATGTTGATGGAATTCATGTAAATTATATATCTATTAGGTTGAATACACTCCAGAAGTATTCTTCTGTGAAAAATGAATGAATTCGAAACTTGTGTTAGGGAAAGCTTGTGAAAATGTGTACACGAGTCTATATGAAATAAATCCTTTTATAGAGGATGAAAAATCAGTAATCCACATGGTCACAACTCAGGAATGCATGTATGTCGAATCCGTCATGCATGTAACATGTACGGAACACGGAATATCATGTTGAAGGAATCTATTCAAATTACATATCTCTAGGGTAGAATTCGCTCCAAGAGGGTTTTTCTGGGATCAAAGTGTGATTCTTGAAACTGGTGATAGGAGAAGCAACGAAGTCCAAGGAACTATTTCAAAGTGCATAAATAACTTGTTTGGTGGTTGAAACATCTGTCATGCGCATGTTCACAGCTCAGAAATGCATGTTTGAGGAATCCGTGATGCATGAAACATGTTCGGAATACGGAATGCCATGGTTATGTAAACAATGTAAATTACATGTGTATTGGTGAGAATTCGCTCAAAGAGAGTTTTCTACTGCCAAAAGTCCGATTTTAGAACCTGGAGATACAAAAAACTTATGAAGTCAGAGTAAATATTTCAAAGTGTAATATATGCCTTCTTTGGTGGATGAAAGTTCACTAATCCACAGCTCACAACTCAGAAACGCATGTTTCTCGAATCCATCATGCATGTATCATGTACGGAACCCGGAATGCCATGTTGATGGAATTCATGTAAATTAAATATCTATTAGGTTGAATACACTCCAGAAGTATTCTTCTGTGAAAAATGAACGAATTCGAAACTTGTCTTAGGGAAAGTTTGTGAAAATGTGTACACGAGTCTATATGAAATTATTCCTTTTATAGAGGATGAAAAATCAGTAATCCACATGGTCACAACTCAGGAATGCATGTATGTCGAATCCGTCATGCATGTAACATGTACGGAACACGGAATATCATGTTGAAGGTATCTATTCAAATTACATATCTCTAGGGTAGAATTCGCTCCAAGAGGGTTTTCCTGGGATCAAAGTGTGATTCTTGAAACTGGTGATAGGAGAAGCAACGAAGTCCAAGGAACTATTTCAAAGTGCATAAGTAACTTGTTTGGTGGTTGAAACATCTGTCATGCGCATGTTCACAGCTCAGAAATGCATGTTTGAGGAATCCGTGATGCATGAAACATGTTCGGAATACGGAATGCCATGGTTATGTAAACAATGTAAATTACATGTGTATTGGTGAGAATTCGCTCAACGAGTGTTTTCTACTGCCAAATGTCCGATTTTAGAACCTGGTGATACAAAAAACTTATGAAGTCAGAGTAAATATTTCAAAGTGTAATATATGCCTTCTTTGGTGGATGAAAGTTCACTAATCCACATGCTCACAACTCAGAAACGCATGTTTCTTGGATCCGTCATGCATGTATCATGTACGGAACCCGGAATGCCATGTTGATGGAATTCATGTAAGTTATAAATCTATTAGGTTGAATACACTCCAGAAGTATTCTTCTGTGAAAAATGAACGAATTCGATACTTGTGTTAGGGAAAGCTTGTGAAAATGTGTACACGAGTCTATATGAAATTATTCCTTTTATAGAGGATGAAAAATCAGTAATCCACATGGTCACAACTCAGGAATGCATGTTTGTCGAATCCGTCATGCATGTAACATGTACGGAACACGGAATATCATGTTGAAGGAATCGATTCAAATTACATATCTCTAGGGTAGAATTCGCTCCAAGAGGGTTTTCCTGGGATCAAAGTGTGATTCTTGAAACTGGTGATAGGAGAAGCAACGAAGTCCAAGGAACTATTTCAAAGTGCATAAGTAACTTGTTTGGTGGTTGAAACATCTGTCATGCGCATGTTCACAGCTCAGAAATGCATGTTTGAGGAATCCGTGATGCATGAAACATGTTCGGAGTACGGAATGCCATGGTTATGTAAACAATGTAAATTACATGTGTATTGGTGAGAATTCGCTCAACGAGTGTTTTCTACTGCCAAATGTCCGATTTTAGAACCTGGTGATACAAAAAACTTATGAAGTCAGAGTAAATATTTCAAAGTGTAATATATGCCTTCTTTGGTGGATGAAAGTTCACTAATCCACATGCTCACAACTCAGAAACGCATGTTTCTTGAATCCGTCATGCATGTATCATGTACGGAACCCGGAATGCCATGTTGATGGAATTCATGTAAGTTATAAATCTATTAGGTTGAATACACTCCAGAAGTATTCTTCTGTGAAAAATGAACGAATTCGTTACTTGTGTTAGGGAAAGCTTGTGAAAATGTGTACACGAGTCTATATGAAATTATTCCTTTTATAGAGGATGAAAAATCAGTAATCCACATGGTCACAACTCAGGAATGCATGTTTGTCGAATCCGTCATGCATGTAACATGTACGGAACACGGAATATCATGTTGAAGGAATCGATTCAAATTACATATCTCTAGGGTAGAATTCGCTCCAAGAGGGTTTTCCTGGGATCAAAGTGTGATTCTTGAAACTGGTGATAGGAGAAGCAACGAAGTCCAAGGAACTATTTCAAAGTGCATAAGTAACTTGTTTGGTGGTTGAAACAACTGTCATGCGCATGTTCACAGCTCAGAAATGCATGTTTGAGGAATCCGTGATGCATGAAACATGTTCGGAGTACGGAATGCCATGGTTATGTAAACAATGTAAATTACATGTGTATTGGTGAGAATTCGCTCAACGAGTGTTTTCTACTGCCAAATGTCCGATTTTAGAACCTGGTGATACAAAAAACTTATGAAGTCAGAGTAAATATTTCAAAGTGTAATATATGCCTTCTTTGGTGGATGAAAGTTCACTAATCCACATGCTCACAACTCAGAAACGCATGTTTCTTGAATCCGTCATGCATGTATCATGTACGGAACCCGGAATGCCATGTTGATGGAATTCATGTAAGTTATATATCTATTAGGTTGAATACACTCCAGAAGTATTCTTCTGTGAAAAATGAACGAATTCGAAACTTGTGTTAGGGAAAGCTTGTGAAAATGTGTACACGAGTCTATATGAAATTATTCCTTTTATAGAGGATGAAAAATCAGTAATCCACATGGTCACAACTCAGGAATGCATGTATGTCGAATCCGTCATGCATGTAACATGTACGGAACACGGAATATCATGTTGAAGGAATCTATTCAAATTACATATCTCTAGGGTAGAATTGGCTCCAAGAGGGTTTTCCTGTGATCAAAGTATGATTCTTGAAACTGGTAATAGGAGAAGCAACGAAGTCCAAGGAACTATTTCAAAGTGCATAAGTAACTTGTTTGGTGGTTGAAACATCTGTCATGCGCATGTTCACAGCTCAGAAATGCATGTTTGAGGAATCCGTGATGCATGAAACATGTTCGGAATACGGAATGCCATGGTTATGTAAACAATGTAAATTACATGTGTATTGGTGAGAATTCGCTCAAAGAGTGTTTTCTACTGCCAAATGTCCGATTTTAGAACCTGGTGATACAAAAAACTTATGAAGTCAGAGTAAATATTTCAAAGTGTAATATATGCCTTCTTTGGTGGATGAAAGTTCACTAATCCACATGCTCACAACTCAGAAACGCATGTTTCTCGAATCCGTCATGCATGTATCATGTACGGAACCCGGAATGCCATGTTGATGGAATTCATGTAAATTATATATCTATTAGGTTGAATACACTCCAGAAGTATTCTTCTGTGAAAAATGAATGAATTCGAAACTTGTGTTAGGGAAAGCTTGTGAAAATGTGTACACGAGTCTATATGAAATTATTCCTTTTATAGAGGATGAAAAATCAGTAATCCACATGGTCACAACTCAGGAATGCATGTATGTCGAATCCGTCATGCATGTAACATGTACGGAACACGGAATATCATGTTGAAGGAATCTATTCAAATTACATATCTCTAGGGTAGAATTCGCTCCAAGAGGGTTTTTCTGGGATCAAAGTGTGATTCTTGAAACTGGTGATAGGAGAAGCAACGAAGTCCAAGGAACTATTTCAAAGTGCATAAATAACTTGTTTGGTGGTTGAAACATCTGTCATGCGCATGTTCACAGCTCAGAAATGCATGTTTGAGGAATCCGTGATGCATGAAACATGTTCGGAATACGGAATGCCATGGTTATGTAAACAATGTAAATTACATGTGTATTGGTGAGAATTCGCTCAAAGAGAGTTTTCTACTGCCAAATGTCCGATTTTAGAACCTGGAGATACAAAAAACTTATGAAGTCAGAGTAAATATTTCAAAGTGTAATATATGCCTTCTTTGGTGGATGAAAGTTCACTAATCCACAGCTCACAACTCAGAAACGCATGTTTCTCGAATCCGTCATGCATGTATCATGTACGGAACCCGGAATGCCATGTTGATGGAATTCATGTAAATTAAATATCTATTAGGTTGAATACACTCCAGAAGTATTCTTCTGTGAAAAATGAACGAATTCGAAACTTGTCTTAGGGAAAGTTTGTGAAAATGTGTACACGAGTCTATATGAAATTATTCCTTTTATAGAGGATGAAAAATCAGTAATCCACATGGTCACAACTCAGGAATGCATGTATGTCGAATCCGTCATGCATGTAACATGTACGGAACACAGAATATCATGTTGAAGGTATCTATTCAAATTACATATCTCTAGGGTAGAATTCGCTCCAAGAGGGTTTTCCTGGGATCAAAGTGTGATTCTTGAAACTGGTGATAGGAGAAGCAACGAAGTCCAAGGAACTATTTCAAAGTGCATAAGTAACTTGTTTGGTGGTTGAAACATCTGTCATGCGCATGTTCACAGCTCAGAAATGCATGTTTGAGGAATCCGTGATGCATGAAACATGTTCGGAATACGGAATGCCATGGTTATGTAAACAATGTAAATTACATGTGTATTGGTGAGAATTCGCTCAACGAGTGTTTTCTACTGCCAAATGTCCGATTTTAGAACCTGGTGATACAAAAAACTTATGAAGTCAGAGTAAATATTTCAAAGTGTAATATATGCCTTCTTTGGTGGATGAAAGTTCACTAATCCACATGCTCACAACTCAGAAACGCATGTTTCTTGGATCCGTCATGCATGTATCATGTACGGAACCCGGAATGCCATGTTGATGGAATTCATGTAAGTTATAAATCTATTAGGTTGAATACACTCCAGAAGTATTCTTCTGTGAAAAATGAACGAATTCGTTACTTGTGTTAGGGAAAGCTTGTGAAAATGTGTACACGAGTCTATATGAAATTATTCCTTTTATAGAGGATGAAAAATCAGTAATCCACATGGTCACAACTCAGGAATGCATGTTTGTCGAATCCGTCATGCATGTAACATGTACGGAACACGGAATATCATGTTGAAGGAATCGATTCAAATTACATATCTCTAGGGTAGAATTCGCTCCAAGAGGGTTTTCCTGGGATCAAAGTGTGATTCTTGAAACTGGTGATAGGAGAAGCAACGAAGTCCAAGGAACTATTTCAAAGTGCATAAGTAACTTGTTTGGTGGTTGAAACATCTGTCATGCGCATGTTCACAGCTCAGAAATGCATGTTTGAGGAATCCGTGATGCATGAAACATGTTCGGAGTACGGAATGCCATGGTTATGTAAACAATGTAAATTACATGTGTATTGGTGAGAATTCGCTCAACGAGTGTTTTCTACTGCCAAATGTCCGATTTTAGAACCTGGTGATACAAAAAACTTATGAAGTCAGAGTAAATATTTCAAAGTGTAATATATGCCTTCTTTGGTGGATGAAAGTTCACTAATCCACATGCTCACAACTCAGAAACGCATGTTTCTTGGATCCGTCATGCATGTATCATGTACGGAACCCGGAATGCCATGTTGATGGAATTCATGTAAGTTATAAATCTATTAGGTTGAATACACTCCAGAAGTATTCTTCTGTGAAAAATGAACGAATTCGTTACTTGTGTTAGGGAAAGCTTGTGAAAATGTGTACACGAGTCTATATGAAATTATTCCTTTTATAGAGGATGAAAAATCAGTAATCCACATGGTCACAACTCAGGAATGCATGTTTGTCGAATCCGTCATGCATGTAACATGTACGGAACACGGAATATCATGTTGAAGGAATCGATTCAAATTACATATCTCTAGGGTAGAATTCGCTCCAAGAGGGTTTTCCTGGGATCAAAGTGTGATTCTTGAAACTGGTGATAGGAGAAGCAACGAAGTCCAAGGAACTATTTCAAAGTGCATAAGTAACTTGTTTGGTGGTTGAAACATCTGTCATGCGCATGTTCACAGCTCAGAAATGCATGTTTGAGGAATCCGTGATGCATGAAACATGTTCGGAGTACGGAATGCCATGGTTATGTAAACAATGTAAATTACATGTGTATTGGTGAGAATTCGCTCAACGAGTGTTTTCTACTGCCAAATGTCCGATTTTAGAACCTGGTGATACAAAAAACTTATGAAGTCAGAGTAAATATTTCAAAGTGTAATATATGCCTTCTTTGGTGGATGAAAGTTCACTAATCCACATGCTCACAACTCAGAAACGCATGTTTCTTGAATCCGTCATGCATGTATCATGTACGGAACCCGGAATGCCATGTTGATGGAATTCATGTAAGTTATATATCTATTAGGTTGAATACACTCCAGAAGTATTCTTCTGTGAAAAATGAACGAATTCGAAACTTGTGTTAGGGAAAGCTTGTGAAAATGTGTACACGAGTCTATATGAAATTATTCCTTTTATAGAGGATGAAAAATCAGTAATCCACATGGTCACAACTCAGGAATGCATGTATGTCGAATCCGTCATGCATGTAACATGTACGGAACACGGAATATCATGTTGAAGGAATCTATTCAAATTACATATCTCTAGGGTAGAATTGGCTCCAAGAGGGTTTTCCTGTGATCAAAGTATGATTCTTGAAACTGGTAATAGGAGAAGCAACGAAGTCCAAGGAACTATTTCAAAGTGCATAAGTAACTTGTTTGGTGGTTGAAACATCTGTCATGCGCATGTTCACAGCTCAGAAATGCATGTTTGAGGAATCCGTGATGCATGAAACATGTTCGGAATACGGAATGCCATGGTTATGTAAACAATGTAAATTACATGTGTATTGGTGAGAATTCGCTCAAAGAGAGTTTTCTACTGCCAAATGTCCGATTTTAGAACCTGGAGATACAAAAAACTTATGAAGTCAGAGTAAATATTTCAAAGTGTAATATATGCCTTCTTTGGTGGATGAAAGTTCACTAATCCACAGCTCACAACTCAGAAACGCATGTTTCTCGAATCCGTCATGCATGTATCATGTACGGAACCCGGAATGCCATGTTGATGGAATTCATGTAAATTAAATATCTATTAGGTTGAATACACTCCAGAAGTATTCTTCTGTGAAAAATGAACGAATTCGAAACTTGTCTTAGGGAAAGTTTGTGAAAATGTGTACACGAGTCTATATGAAATTATTCCTTTTATAGAGGATGAAAAATCAGTAATCCACATGGTCACAACTCAGGAATGCATGTATGTCGAATCCGTCATGCATGTAACATGTACGGAACACGGAATATCATGTTGAAGGTATCTATTCAAATTACATATCTCTAGGGTAGAATTCGCTCCAAGAGGGTTTTCCTGGGATCAAAGTGTGATTCTTGAAACTGGTGATAGGAGAAGCAACGAAGTCCAAGGAACTATTTCAAAGTGCATAAGTAAATTGTTTGGTGGTTGAAACATCTGTCATGCGCATGTTCACAGCTCAGAAATGCATGTTTGAGGAATCCGTGATGCATGAAACATGTTCGGAATACGGAATGCCATGGTTATGTAAACAATGTAAATTACATGTGTATTGGTGAGAATTCGCTCAACGAGTGTTTTCTACTGCCAAATGTCCGATTTTAGAACCTGGTGATACAAAAAACTTATGAAGTCAGAGTAAATATTTCAAAGTGTAATATATGCCTTCTTTGGTGGATGAAAGTTCACTAATCCACATGCTCACAACTCAGAAACGCATGTTTCTTGGATCCGTCATGCATGTATCATGTACGGAACCCGGAATGCCATGTTGATGGAATTCATGTAAGTTATAAATCTATTAGGTTGAATACACTCCAGAAGTATTCTTCTGTGAAAAATGAACGAATTCGATACTTGTGTTAGGGAAAGCTTGTGAAAATGTGTACACGAGTCTATATGAAATTATTCCTTTTATAGAGGATGAAAAATCAGTAATCCACATGGTCACAACTCAGGAATGCATGTTTGTCGAATCCGTCATGCATGTAACATGTACGGAACACGGAATATCATGTTGAAGGAATCGATTCAAATTACATATCTCTAGGGTAGAATTCGCTCCAAGAGGGTTTTCCTGGGATCAAAGTGTGATTCTTGAAACTGGTGATAGGAGAAGCAACGAAGTCCAAGGAACTATTTCAAAGTGCATAAGTAACTTGTTTGGTGGTTGAAACATCTGTCATGCGCATGTTCACAGCTCAGAAATGCATGTTTGAGGAATCCGTGATGCATGAAACATGTTCGGAGTACGGAATGCCATGGTTATGTAAACAATGTAAATTACATGTGTATTGGTGAGAATTCGCTCAACGAGTGTTTTCTACTGCCAAATGTCCGATTTTAGAACCTGGTGATACAAAAAACTTATGAAGTCAGAGTAAATATTTCAAAGTGTAATATATGCCTTCTTTGGTGGATGAAAGTTCACTAATCCACATGCTCACAACTCAGAAACGCATGTTTCTTGGATCCGTCATGCATGTATCATGTACGGAACCCGGAATGCCATGTTGATGGAATTCATGTAAGTTATAAATCTATTAGGTTGAATACACTCCAGAAGTATTCTTCTGTGAAAAATGAACGAATTCGTTACTTGTGTTAGGGAAAGCTTGTGAAAATGTGTACACGAGTCTATATGAAATTATTCCTTTTATAGAGGATGAAAAATCAGTAATCCACATGGTCACAACTCAGGAATGCATGTTTGTCGAATCCGTCATGCATGTAACATGTACGGAACACGGAATATCATGTTGAAGGAATCGATTCAAATTACATATCTCTAGGGTAGAATTCGCTCCAAGAGGGTTTTCCTGGGATCAAAGTGTGATTCTTGAAACTGGTGATAGGAGAAGCAACGAAGTCCAAGGAACTATTTCAAAGTGCATAAGTAACTTGTTTGGTGGTTGAAACATCTGTCATGCGCATGTTCACAGCTCAGAAATGCATGTTTGAGGAATCCGTGATGCATGAAACATGTTCGGAGTACGGAATGCCATGGTTATGTAAACAATGTAAATTACATGTGTATTGGTGAGAATTCGCTCAACGAGTGTTTTCTACTGCCAAATGTCCGATTTTAGAACCTGGTGATACAAAAAACTTATGAAGTCAGAGTAAATATTTCAAAGTGTAATATATGCCTTCTTTGGTGGATGAAAGTTCACTAATCCACATGCTCACAACTCAGAAACGCATGTTTCTTGAATCCGTCATGCATGTATCATGTACGGAACCCGGAATGCCATGTTGATGGAATTCATGTAAGTTATATATCTATTAGGTTGAATACACTCCAGAAGTATTCTTCTGTGAAAAATGAACGAATTCGAAACTTGTGTTAGGGAAAGCTTGTGAAAATGTGTACACGAGTCTATATGAAATTATTCCTTTTATAGAGGATGAAAAATCAGTAATCCACATGGTCACAACTCAGGAATGCATGTATGTCGAATCCGTCATGCATGTAACATGTACGGAACACGGAATATCATGTTGAAGGAATCTATTCAAATTACATATCTCTAGGGTAGAATTGGCTCCAAGAGGGTTTTCCTGTGATCAAAGTATGATTCTTGAAACTGGTAATAGGAGAAGCAACGAAGTCCAAGGAACTATTTCAAAGTGCATAAGTAACTTGTTTGGTGGTTGAAACATCTGTCATGCGCATGTTCACAGCTCAGAAATGCATGTTTGAGGAATCCGTGATGCATGAAACATGTTCGGAATACGGAATGCCATGGTTATGTAAACAATGTAAATTACATGTGTATTGGTGAGAATTCGCTCAAAGAGTGTTTTCTACTGCCAAATGTCCGATTTTAGAACCTGGAGATACAAAAAACTTATGAAGTCAGAGTAAATATTTCAAAGTGTAATATATGCCTTCTTTGGTGGATGAAAGTTCACTAATCCACAGCTCACAACTCAGAAACGCATGTTTCTCGAATCCGTCATGCATGTATCATGTACGGAACCCGGAATGCCATGTTGATGGAATTCATGTAAATTAAATATCTATTAGGTTGAATACACTCCAGAAGTATTCTTCTGTGAAAAATGAACGAATTCGAAACTTGTCTTAGGGAAAGTTTGTGAAAATGTGTACACGAGTCTATATGAAATTATTCCTTTTATAGAGGATGAAAAATCAGTAATCCACATGGTCACAACTCAGGAATGCATGTATGTCGAATCCGTCATGCATGTAACATGTACGGAACACGGAATATCATGTTGAAGGTATCTATTCAAATTACATATCTCTAGGGTAGAATTCGCTCCAAGAGGGTTTTCCTGGGATCAAAGTGTGATTCTTGAAACTGGTGATAGGAGAAGCAACGAAGTCCAAGGAACTATTTCAAAGTGCATAAGTAACTTGTTTGGTGGTTGAAACATCTGTCATGCGCATGTTCACAGCTCAGAAATGCATGTTTGAGGAATCCGTGATGCATGAAACATGTTCGGAATACGGAATGCCATGGTTATGTAAACAATGTAAATTACATGTGTATTGGTGAGAATTCGCTCAACGAGTGTTTTCTACTGCCAAATGTCCGATTTTAGAACCTGGTGATACAAAAAACTTATGAAGTCAGAGTAAATATTTCAAAGTGTAATATATGCCTTCTTTGGTGGATGAAAGTTCACTAATCCACATGCTCACAACTCAGAAACGCATGTTTCTTGGATCCGTCATGCATGTATCATGTACGGAACCCGGAATGCCATGTTGATGGAATTCATGTAAGTTATAAATCTATTAGGTTGAATACACTCCAGAAGTATTCTTCTGTGAAAAATGAACGAATTCGATACTTGTGTTAGGGAAAGCTTGTGAAAATGTGTACACGAGTCTATATGAAATTATTCCTTTTATAGAGGATGAAAAATCAGTAATCCACATGGTCACAACTCAGGAATGCATGTTTGTCGAATCCGTCATGCATGTAACATGTACGGAACACGGAATATCATGTTGAAGGAATCGATTCAAATTACATATCTCTAGGGTAGAATTCGCTCCAAGAGGGTTTTCCTGGGATCAAAGTGTGATTCTTGAAACTGGTGATAGGAGAAGCAACGAAGTCCAAGGAACTATTTCAAAGTGCATAAGTAACTTGTTTGGTGGTTGAAACATCTGTCATGCGCATGTTCACAGCTCAGAAATTCATGTTTGAGGAATCCGTGATGCATGAAACATGTTCGGAGTACGGAATGCCATGGTTATGTAAACAATGTAAATTACATGTGTATTGGTGAGAATTCGCTCAACGAGTGTTTTCTACTGCCAAATGTCCGATTTTAGAACCTGGTGATACAAAAAACTTATGAAGTCAGAGTAAATATTTCAAAGTGTAATATATGCCTTCTTTGGTGGATGAAAGTTCACTAATCCACATGCTCACAACTCAGAAACGCATGTTTCTTGAATCCGTCATGCATGTATCATGTACGGAACCCGGAATGCCATGTTGATGGAATTCATGTAAGTTATATATCTATTAGGTTGAATAAACTCCAGAAGTATTCTTCTGTGAAAAATGAACGAATTCGAAACTTGTGTTAGGGAAAGCTTGTGAAAATGTGTACACGAGTCTATATGAAATTATTCCTTTTATAGAGGATGAAAAATCAGTAATCCACATGGTCACAACTCAGGAATGCATGTATGTCGAATCCGTCATGCATGTAACATGTACGGAACACGGAATATCATGTTGAAGGAATCTATTCAAATTACATATCTCTAGGGTAGAATTGGCTCCAAGAGGGTTTTCCTGTGATCAAAGTATGATTCTTGAAACTGGTAATAGGAGAAGCAACGAAGTCCAAGGAACTATTTCAAAGTGCATAAGTAACTTGTTTGGTGGTTGAAACATCTGTCATGCGCATGTTCACAGCTCAGAAATGCATGTTTGAGGAATCCGTGATGCATGAAACATGTTCGGAATACGGAATGCCATGGTTATGTAAACAATGTAAATTACATGTGTATTGGTGAGAATTCGCTCAAAGAGAGTTTTCTACTGCCAAATGTCCGATTTTAGAACCTGGAGATACAAAAAACTTATGAAGTCAGAGTAAATATTTCAAAGTGTAATATATGCCTTCTTTGGTGGATGAAAGTTCACTAATCCACAGCTCACAACTCAGAAACGCATGTTTCTCGAATCCATCATGCATGTATCATGTACGGAACCCGGAATGCCATGTTGATGGAATTCATGTAAATTAAATATCTATTAGGTTGAATACACTCCAGAAGTATTCTTCTGTGAAAAATGAACGAATTCGAAACTTGTCTTAGGGAAAGTTTGTGAAAATGTGTACACGAGTCTATATGAAATTATTCCTTTTATAGAGGATGAAAAATCAGTAATCCACATGGTCACAACTCAGGAATGCATGTATGTCGAATCCGTCATGCATGTAACATGTACGGAACACGGAATATCATGTTGAAGGTATCTATTCAAATTACATATCTCTAGGGTAGAATTCGCTCCAAGAGGGTTTTCCTGGGATCAAAGTGTGATTCTTGAAACTGGTGATAGGAGAAGCAACGAAGTCCAAGGAACTATTTCAAAGTGCATAAGTAACTTGTTTGGTGGTTGAAACATCTGTCATGCGCATGTTCACAGCTCAGAAATGCATGTTTGAGGAATCCGTGATGCATGAAACATGTTCGGAATACGGAATGCCATGGTTATGTAAACAATGTAAATTACATGTGTATTGGTGAGAATTCGCTCAACGAGTGTTTTCTACTGCCAAATGTCCGATTTTAGAACCTGGTGATACAAAAAACTTATGAAGTCAGAGTAAATATTTCAAAGTGTAATATATGCCTTCTTTGGTGGATGAAAGTTCACTAATCCACATGCTCACAACTCAGAAACGCATGTTTCTTGGATCCGTCATGCATGTATCATGTACGGAACCCGGAATGCCATGTTGATGGAATTCATGTAAGTTATAAATCTATTAGGTTGAATACACTCCAGAAGTATTCTTCTGTGAAAACTGAACGAATTCGATACTTGTGTTAGGGAAAGCTTGTGAAAATGTGTACACGAGTCTATATGAAATTATTCCTTTTATAGAGGATGAAAAATCAGTAATCCACATGGTCACAACTCAGGAATGCATGTTTGTCGAATCCGTCATGCATGTAACATGTACGGAACACGGAATATCATGTTGAAGGAATCGATTCAAATTACATATCTCTAGGGTAGAATTCGCTCCAAGAGGGTTTTCCTGGGATCAAAGTGTGATTCTTGAAACTGGTGATAGGAGAAGCAACGAAGTCCAAGGAACTATTTCAAAGTGCATAAGTAACTTGTTTGGTGGTTGAAACATCTGTCATGCGCATGTTCACAGCTCAGAAATGCATGTTTGAGGAATCCGTGATGCATGAAACATGTTCGGAGTACGGAATGCCATGGTTATGTAAACAATGTAAATTACATGTGTATTGGTGAGAATTCGCTCAACGAGTGTTTTCTACTGCCAAATGTCCGATTTTAGAACCTGGTGATACAAAAAACTTATGAAGTCAGAGTAAATATTTCAAAGTGTAATATATGCCTTCTTTGGTGGATGAAAGTTCACTAATCCACATGCTCACAACTCAGAAACGCATGTTTCTTGAATCCGTCATGCATGTATCATGTACGGAACCCGGAATGCCATGTTGATGGAATTCATGTAAGTTATAAATCTATTAGGTTGAATACACTCCAGAAGTATTCTTCTGTGAAAAATGAACGAATTCGTTACTTGTGTTAGGGAAAGCTTGTGAAAATGTGTACACGAGTCTATATGAAATTATTCCTTTTATAGAGGATGAAAAATCAGTAATCCACATGGTCACAACTCAGGAATGCATGTTTGTCGAATCCGTCATGCATGTAACATGTACGGAACACGGAATATCATGTTGAAGGAATCGATTCAAATTACATATCTCTAGGGTAGAATTCGCTCCAAGAGGGTTTTCCTGGGATCAAAGTGTGATTCTTGAAACTGGTGATAGGAGAAGCAACGAAGTCCAAGGAACTATTTCAAAGTGCATAAGTAACTTGTTTGGTGGTTGAAACATCTGTCATGCGCATGTTCACAGCTCAGAAATGCATGTTTGAGGAATCCGTGATGCATGAAACATGTTCGGAGTACGGAATGCCATGGTTATGTAAACAATGTAAATTACATGTGTATTGGTGAGAATTCGCTCAACGAGTGTTTTCTACTGCCAAATGTCCGATTTTAGAACCTGGTGATACAAAAAACTTATGAAGTCAGAGTAAATATTTCAAAGTGTAATATATGCCTTCTTTGGTGGATGAAAGTTCACTAATCCACATGCTCACAACTCAGAAACGCATGTTTCTTGAATCCGTCATGCATGTATCATGTACGGAACCCGGAATGCCATGTTGATGGAATTCATGTAAGTTATATATCTATTAGGTTGAATACACTCCAGAAGTATTCTTCTGTGAAAAATGAACGAATTCGAAACTTGTGTTAGGGAAAGCTTGTGAAAATGTGTACACGAGTCTATATGAAATTATTCCTTTTATAGAGGATGAAAAATCAGTAATCCACATGGTCACAACTCAGGAATGCATGTATGTCGAATCCGTCATGCATGTAACATGTACGGAACACGGAATATCATGTTGAAGGAATCTATTCAAATTACATATCTCTAGGGTAGAATTGGCTCCAAGAGGGTTTTCCTGTGATCAAAGTATGATTCTTGAAACTGGTAATAGGAGAAGCAACGAAGTCCAAGGAACTATTTCAAAGTGCATAAGTAACTTGTTTGGTGGTTGAAACATCTGTCATGCGCATGTTCACAGCTCAGAAATGCATGTTTGAGGAATCCGTGATGCATGAAACATGTTCGGAATACGGAATGCCATGGTTATGTAAACAATGTAAATTACATGTGTATTGGTGAGAATTCGCTCAAAGAGTGTTTTCTACTGCCAAATGTCCGATTTTAGAACCTGGTGATACAAAAAACTTATGAAGTCAGAGTAAATATTTCAAAGTGTAATATATGCCTTCTTTGGTGGATGAAAGTTCACTAATCCACATGCTCACAACTCAGAAACACATGTTTCTCGAATCCGTCATGCATGTATCATGTACGGAACCCGGAATGCCATGTTGATGGAATTCATGTAAATTATATATCTATTAGGTTGAATACACTCCAGAAGTATTCTTCTGTGAAAAATGAATGAATTCGAAACTTGTGTTAGGGAAAGCTTGTGAAAATGTGTACACGAGTCTATATGAAATAAATCCTTTTATAGAGGATGAAAAACCAGTAATCCACATGGTCACAACTCAGGAATGCATGTATGTCGAATCCGTCATGCATGTAACATGTACGGAACACGGAATATCATGTTGAAGGAATCTATTCAAATTACATATCTCTAGGGTAGAATTCGCTCCAAGAGGGTTTTTCTGGGATCAAAGTGTGATTCTTGAAACTGGTGATAGGAGAAGCAACGAAGTCCAAGGAACTATTTCAAAGTGCATAAATAACTTGTTTGGTGGTTGAAACATCTGTCATGCGCATGTTCACAGCTCAGAAATGCATGTTTGAGGAATCCGTGATGCATGAAACATGTTCGGAATACGGAATGCCATGGTTATGTAAACAATGTAAATTACATGTGTATTGGTGAGAATTCGCTCAAAGAGAGTTTTCTACTGCCAAATGTCCGATTTTAGAACCTGGAGATACAAAAAACTTATGAAGTCAGAGTAAATATTTCAAAGTGTAATATATGCCTTCTTTGGTGGATGAAAGTTCACTAATCCACAGCTCACAACTCAGAAACGCATGTTTCTCGAATCCGTCATGCATGTATCATGTACGGAACCCGGAATGCCATGTTGATGGAATTCATGTAAATTAAATATCTATTAGGTTGAATACACTCCAGAAGTATTCTTCTGTGAAAAATGAACGAATTCGAAACTTGTCTTAGGGAAAGTTTGTGAAAATGTGTACACGAGTCTATATGAAATTATTCCTTTTATAGAGGATGAAAAATCAGTAATCCACATGGTCACAACTCAGGAATGCATGTATGTCGAATCCGTCATGCATGTAACATGTACGGAACACGGAATATCATGTTGAAGGTATCTATTCAAATTACATATCTCTAGGGTAGAATTCGCTCCAAGAGGGTTTTCCTGGGATCAAAGTGTGATTCTTGAAACTGGTGATAGGAGAAGCAACGAAGTCCAAGGAACTATTTCAAAGTGCATAAGTAACTTGTTTGGTGGTTGAAACATCTGTCATGCGCATGTTCACAGCTCAGAAATGCATGTTTGAGGAATCCGTGATGCATGAAACATGTTCGGAATACGGAATGCCATGGTTATGTAAACAATGTAAATTACATGTGTATTGGTGAGAATTCGCTCAACGAGTGTTTTCTACTGCCAAATGTCCGATTTTAGAACCTGGTGATACAAAAAACTTATGAAGTCAGAGTAAATATTTCAAAGTGTAATATATGCCTTCTTTGGTGGATGAAAGTTCACTAATCCACATGCTCACAACTCAGAAACGCATGTTTCTTGGATCCGTCATGCATGTATCATGTACGGAACCCGGAATGCCATGTTGATGGAATTCATGTAAGTTATAAATCTATTAGGTTGAATACACTCCAGAAGTATTCTTCTGTGAAAAATGAACGAATTCGAAACTTGTGTTAGGGAAAGCTTGTGAAAATGTGTACACGAGTCTATATGAAATTATTCCTTTTATAGAGGATGAAAAATCAGTAATCCACATGGTCACAACTCAGGAATGCATGTTTGTCGAATCCGTCATGCATGTAACATGTACGGAACACGGAATATCATGTTGAAGGAATCGATTCAAATTACATATCTCTAGGGTAGAATTCGCTCCAAGAGGGTTTTCCTGGGATCAAAGTGTGATTCTTGAAACTGGTGATAGGAGAAGCAACGAAGTCCAAGGAACTATTTCAAAGTGCATAAGTAACTTGTTTGGTGGTTGAAACATCTGTCATGCGCATGTTCACAGCTCAGAAATGCATGTTTGAGGAATCCGTGATGCATGAAACATGTTCGGAGTACGGAATGCCATGGTTATGTAAACAATGTAAATTACATGTGTATTGGTGAGAATTCGCTCAACGAGTGTTTTCTACTGCCAAATGTCCGATTTTAGAACCTGGTGATACAAAAAACTTATGAAGTCAGAGTAAATATTTCAAAGTGTAATATATGCCTTCTTTCGTGGATGAAAGTTCACTAATCCACATGCTCACAACTCAGAAACGCATGTTTCTTGAATCCGTCATGCATGTATCATGTACGGAACCCGGAATGCCATGTTGATGGAATTCATGTAAGTTATATATCTATTAGGTTGAATACACTCCAGAAGTATTCTTCTGTGAAAAATGAACGAATTCGAAACTTGTGTTAGGGAAAGCTTGTGAAAATGTGTACACGAGTCTATATGAAATTATTCCTTTTATAGAGGATGAAAAATCAGTAATCCACATGGTCACAACTCAGGAATGCATGTATGTCGAATCCGTCATGCATGTAACATGTACGGAACACGGAATATCATGTTGAAGGAATCTATTCAAATTACATATCTCTAGGGTAGAATTGGCTCCAAGAGGGTTTTCCTGTGATCAAAGTATGATTCTTGAAACTGGTAATAGGAGAAGCAACGAAGTCCAAGGAACTATTTCAAAGTGCATAAGTAACTTGTTTGGTGGTTGAAACATCTGTCATGCGCATGTTCACAGCTCAGAAATGCATGTTTGAGGAATCCGTGATGCATGAAACATGTTCGGAATACGGAATGCCATGGTTATGTAAACAATGTAAATTACATGTGTATTGGTGAGAATTCGCTCAAAGAGTGTTTTCTACTGCCAAATGTCCGATTTTAGAACCTGGTGATACAAAAAACTTATGAAGTCAGAGTAAATATTTCAAAGTGTAATATATGCCTTCTTTGGTGGATGAAAGTTCACTAATCCACATGCTCACAACTCAGAAACGCATGTTTCTCGAATCCGTCATGCATGTATCATGTACGGAACCCGGAATGCCATGTTGATGGAATTCATGTAAATTATATATCTATTAGGTTGAATACACTCCAGAAGTATTCTTCTGTGAAAAATGAATGAATTCGAAACTTGTGTTAGGGAAAGCTTGTGAAAATGTGTACACGAGTCTATATGAAATAAATCCTTTTATAGAGGATGAAAAATCAGTAATCCACATGGTCACAACTCAGGAATGCATGTATGTCGAATCCGTCATGCATGTAACATGTACGGAACACGGAATATCATGTTGAAGGAATCTATTCAAATTACATATCTCTAGGGTAGAATTCGCTCCAAGAGGGTTTTTCTGGGATCAAAGTGTGATTCTTGAAACTGGTGATAGGAGAAGCAACGAAGTCCAAGGAACTATTTCAAAGTGCATAAATAACTTGTTTGGTGGTTGAAACATCTGTCATGCGCATGTTCACAGCTCAGAAATGCATGTTTGAGGAATCCGTGATGCATGAAACATGTTCGGAATACGGAATGCCATGGTTATGTAAACAATGTAAATTACATGTGTATTGGTGAGAATTCGCTCAAAGAGAGTTTTCTACTGCCAAATGTCCGATTTTAGAACCTGGAGATACAAAAAACTTATGAAGTCAGAGTAAATATTTCAAAGTGTAATATATGCCTTCTTTGGTGGATGAAAGTTCACTAATCCACAGCTCACAACTCAGAAACGCATGTTTCTCGAATCCGTCATGCATGTATCATGTACGGAACCCGGAATGCCATGTTGATGGAATTCATGTAAATTAAATATCTATTAGGTTGAATACACTCCAGAAGTATTCTTCTGTGAAAAATGAACGAATTCGAAACTTGTCTTAGGGAAAGTTTGTGAAAATGTGTACACGAGTCTATATGAAATTATTCCTTTTGTAGAGGATGAAAAATCAGTAATCCACATGGTCACAACTCAGGAATGCATGTATGTCGAATCCGTCATGCATGTAACATGTACGGAACACGGAATATCATGTTGAAGGAATCTATTCAAATTACATATCTCTAGGGTAGAATTCGCTCCAAGAGGGTTTTTCTGGGATCAAAGTGTGATTCTTGAAACTGGTGATAGGAGAAGCAACGAAGTCCAAGGAACTATTTCAAAGTGCATAAGTAACTTGTTTGGTGGTTGAAACATCTGTCATGCGCATGTTCACAGCTCAGAAATGCATGTTTGAGGAATCCGTGATGCATGAAACATGTTCGGAATACGGAATGCCATGGTTATGTAAACAATGTAAATTACATGTGTATTGGTGAGAATTCGCTCAAAGAGTGTTTTCTACTGCCAAATGTCCGATTTTAGAACCTGGTGATACAAAAAACTTATGAAGTCAGAGTAAATATTTCAAAGTGTAATATATGCCTTCTTTGGTGGATGAAAGTTCACTAATCCACATGCTCACAACTCAGAAACGCATGTTTCTCGAATCCGTCATGCATGTATCATGTACGGAACCCGGAATGCCATGTTGATGGAATTCATGTAAATTATATATCTATTAGGTTGAATACACTCCAGAAGTATTCTTCTGTGAAAAATGAACGAATTCGAAACTTGTGTTAGGGAAAGCTTGTGAAAATGTGTACACGAGTCTATATGAAATTATTCCTTTTATAGAGGATGAAAAATCAGTAATCCACATGGTCACAACTCAGGAATGCATGTATGTCGAATCCGTCATGCATGTAACATGTACGGAACACGGAATATCATGTTGAAGGAATCTATTCAAATTACATATCTCTAGGGTAGAATTCGCTCCAAGAGGGTTTTCCTGGGATCAAAGTGTGATTCTTGAAACTGGTGATAGGAGAAGCAACGAAGTCGAAGGAACTATTTAAAAGTGCATAAGTAACTTGTTTGGTGGTTGAAATATCTGTCATGCGCATGTTCACAGCTCAGAAATGCATGTTTGAGGAATCCGTGATGCATGAAACATGTTCGGAATACGGAATGCCATGGTTATGTAAACAATGTAAATTACATGTGTATTGGAGAGAATTCGCTCAACGAATGTTTTCTACGGCCAAATGTCCGATTTTAGAACCTGGTGATACAAAAAACTTATGAAGTCAGAGTAAATATTTCAAAGTGTAATATATGCCTTCTTTGGTGGATGAAAGTTCACTAATCCACATGCTCACAACTCAGAAACGCATGTTTCTCGAATCCGTCATGCATGTATCATGTACGGAACCCGGAATGCCATGTTGATGGAATTCATGTAAATTATATATCTATTAGGTTGAATACACTCCAGAAGTATTCTTCTGTGAAAAATGAACGAATTCGAAACTTGTGTTAGGGAAAGCTTGTGAAAATGTGTACACGAGTCTATATGAAATTATTCCTTTTATAGAGGATGAAAAATCAGTAATCCACATGGTCACAACTCAGGAATGCATGTATGTCGAATCCGTCATGCATGTAACATGTACGGAACACGGAATATCATGTTGAAGGAATCTATTCAAATTACATATCTCTAGGGTAGAATTCGCTCCAAGAGGGTTTTTCTGGGATCAAAGTGTGATTCTTGAAACTGGTGATAGGAGAAGCAACGAAGTCCAAGGAACTATTTCAAAGTGCATAAGTAACTTGTTTGGTGGTTGAAACATCTGTCATGCGCATGTTCACAGCTCAGAAATGCATGTTTGAGGAATCCGTGATGCATGAAACATGTTCGGAATACGGAATGCCATGGTTATGTAAACAATGTAAAGTACATGTGTATTGGTGAGAATTCGCTCAAAGAGTGTTTTCTACCTCCAAATGTCCGATTTTAGAACCTCGTGATACAAAAAACTTATGAAGTCAGAGTAAATATTTCAAAGTGTAATATATGCCTTTTTTGGTGGATGAAAGTTCACTAATCCACATGCTCACAACTCAGAAACGCATGTTTCTCGAATCCGTCATGCATGTATCATGTACGGAACCCGGAATGCCATGTTGATGGAATTCATGTAAATTATATATCTATTAGGTTGAATACACTCCAGAAGTATTCTTCTGTGAAAAATGAATGAATTCGAAACTTGTGTTAGGGAAAGCTTGTGAAAATGTGTACACGAGTCTATATGAAATTATTCCTTTTATAGAGGATGAAAAATCAGTAATCCACATGGTCACAACTCAGGAATGCATGTATGTCGAATCCGTCATGCATGTAACATGTACGGAACACGGAATATCATGTTGAAGGACTCTATTCAAATTACATATCTCTAGGGTAGAATTCGCTCCAAGAGGTTTTTTCTGGGATCAAAGTGTGATTCTTGAAACTGGTGATAGGAGAAGCAACGAAGTCGAAGGAACTATTTCAAAGTGCATAAGTAACTTGTTTGGTGGTTGAAACATCTGTCATGCGCATGTTCACAGCTCAGAAATGCATGTTTGAGGAATCCCTGATGCATGAAACATGTTCGGAATATGGAATGCCATGGTTATGTAAACAATGTAAATTACATGTGTATTGGAGACAATTCGCTCAACGAATGTTTTCTACTGCCAAATGTCCGATTTTAGAACCTGGTGATACAAAAAACTTATGAAGTCAGAGTAAATATTTCAAAGTGTAATATATGCCTTCTTTGGTGGATGAAAGTTCACTAATCCACATGCTCACAACTCAGAAACGCATGTTTCTCGAATCCGTCATGCATGTATCATGTACGGAACCCGGAATGCCATGTTGATGGAATTCATGTAAATTATATATCTATTAGGTTGAATACACTCCAGAAGTATTCTTCTGTGAAAAATGAACGAATTCGAAACTTGTGTTAGGGAAAGCTTGTGAAAATGTGTACACGAGTCTATATGAAATTATTCCTTTTATAGAGGATGAAAAATCAGTAATCCACATGGTCACAACTCAGGAATGCATGTATGTCGAATCCGTCATGCATGTAACATGTACGGAACACGGAATATCATGTTGAAGGAATCTATTCAAATTACATATCTCTAGGGTAGAATTCGCTCCAAGAGGGTTTTCCTGGGATCAAAGTGTGATTCTTGAAACTGGTGATAGGAGAAGCAACGAAGTCCAAGGAACTATTTCAAAGTGCATAAGTAACTTGTTTGGTGGTTGAAATATCTGTCATGCGCATGTTCACAGCTCAGAAATGCATGTTTGAGGAATCCCTGATGCATGAAACATGTTCGGAATACGGAATGCCATGGTTATGTAAACAATGTAAATTACATGTGTATTGGAGAGAATTCGCTCAACGAAAGTTTTCTACTGCCAAATGTCCGATTTTAGAACCTGGTGATACAAAAAACTTATGAAGTCAGAGTAAATATTTCAAAGTGTAATATATGCCTTCTTTGGTGGATGAAAGTTCACTAATCCACATGCTCACAACTCAGAAACGCATGTTTCTCGAATCCGTCATGCATGTATCATGTACGGAACCCGGAATGCCATGTTGATGGAATTCATGTAAATTATATATCTATTAGGTTGAATACACTCCAGAAGTATTCTTCTGTGAAAAATGAACGAATTCGAAACTTGTGTTAGGGAAAGCTTGTGAAAATGTGTACACGAGTCTATATGAAATTATTCCTTTTATAGAGGATGAAAAATCAGTAATCCACATGGTCACAACTCAGGAATGCATGTATGTCGAATCCGTCATGCATGTAACATGTACGGAACACGGAATATCATGTTGAAGGAATCTATTCAAATTACATATCTCTAGGGTAGAATTCGCTCCAAGAGGGTTTTTCTGGGATCAAAGTGTGATTCTTGAAACTGGTGATAGGAGAAGCAACGAAGTCCAAGGAACTATTTCAAAGTGCATAAGTAACTTGTTTGGTGGTTGAAACATCTGTCATGCGCATGTTCACAGCTCAGAAATGCATGTTTGAGGAATCCGTGATGCATGAAACATGTTCGGAATACGGAATGCCATGGTTATGTAAACAATGTAAAGTACATGTGTATTGGTGAGAATTCGCTCAAAGAGTGTTTTCTACCTCCAAATGTCCGATTTTAGAACCTCGTGATACAAAAAACTTATGAAGTCAGAGTAAATATTTCAAAGTGTAATATATGCCTTTTTTGGTGGATGAAAGTTCACTAATCCACATGCTCACAACTCAGAAACGCATGTTTCTCGAATCCGTCATGCATGTATCATGTACGGAACCCGGAATGCCATGTTGATGGAATTCATGTAAATTATATATCTATTAGGTTGAATACACTCCAGAAGTATTCTTCTGTGAAAAATGAATGAATTCGAAACTTGTGTTAGGGAAAGCTTGTGAAAATGTGTACACGAGTCTATATGAAATTATTCCTTTTATAGAGGATGAAAAATCAGTAATCCACATGGTCACAACTCAGGAATGCATGTATGTCGAATCCGTCATGCATGTAACATGTACGGAACACGGAATATCATGTTGAAGGAATCTATTCAAATTACATATCTCTAGGGTAGAATTCGCTCCAAGAGGGTTTTTCTGGGATCAAAGTGTGATTCTTGAAACTGGTGATAGGAGAAGCAACGAAGTCGAAGGAACTATTTCAAAGTGCATAAGTAACTTGTTTGGTGGTTGAAACATCTGTCATGCGCATGTTCACAGCTCAGAAATGCATGTTTGAGGAATCCCTGATGCATGAAACATGTTCGGAATATGGAATGCCATGGTTATGTAAACAATGTAAATTACATGTGTATTGGTGAGAATTCGCTCAAAGAGTGTTTTCTACTGCCAAATGTCCGATTTTAGAACCTGGTGATACAAAAAACTTATGAAGTCAGAGTAAATATTTCAAAGTGTAATATATGCCTTCTTTGGTGGATGAAAGTTCACTAATCCACATGCTCACAACTCAGAAACGCATGTTTCTCGAATCCGTCATGCATGTATCATGTACGGAACCCGGAATGCCATGTTGATGGAATTCATGTAAATTATATATCTATTAGGTTGAATACACTCCAGAAGTATTCTTCTGTGAAAAATGAACGAATTCGAAACTTGTGTTAGGGAAAGCTTGTGAAAATGTGTACACGAGTCTATATGAAATTATTCCTTTTATAGAGGATGAAAAATCAGTAATCCACATGGTCACAACTCAGGAATGCATGTATGTCGAATCCGTCATGCATGTAACATGTACGGAACACGGAATATCATGTTGAAGGAATCGATTCAAATTACATATCTCTAGGGTAGAATTCGCTCCAAGAGGGTTTTCCTGGGATCAAAGTGTGATTCTTGAAACTGGTGATAGGAGAAGCAACGAAGTCCAAGGAACTATTTCAAAGTGCATAAGTAACTTGTTTGGTGGTTGAAACATCTGTCATGCGCATGTTCACAGCTCAGAAATGCATGTTTGAGGAATCCGTGATGCATGAAACATGTTCGGAATACGGAATGCCATGGTTATGTAAACAATGTAAATTACATGTGTATTGGTGAGAATTCGCTCAACGAGTGTTTTCTACTGCCAAATGTCCGATTTTAGAACCTGGTGATACAAAAAACTTATGAAGTCAGAGTAAATATTTCAAAGTGTAATATATGCCTTCTTTGGTGGATGAAAGTTCACTAATCCATATGCTCACAACTCAGAAACGCATGTTTCTCGAATCCGTCATGCATGTATCATGTACGGAACCCGGAATGCCATGTTGATGGAATTCATGTAAATTATATATCTATTAGGTTGAATACACTCCAGAAGTATTCTTCTGTGAAAAATGAACGAATTCGAAACTTGTGTTAGGGAAAGCTTGTGAAAATGTGTACACGAGTCTATATGAAATTATTCCTTTTATAGAGGATGAAAAATCAGTAATCCACATGGTCACAACTCAGGAATGCATGTATGTCGAATCCGTCATGCATGTAACATGTACGGAACACGGAATATCATGTTGAAGGAATCTATTCAAATTACATATCTCTAGGGTAGAATTCGCTCCAAGAGGGTTTTTCTGGGATCAAAGTGTGATTCTTGAAACTGGTGATAGGAGAAGCAACGAAGTCGAAGGAACTATTTCAAAGTGCATAAATAACTTGTTTGGTGGTTGAAATATCTGTCATGCGCATGTTCACAGCTCAGAAATGCATGTTTGAGGAATCCCTGATGCATGAAACATGTTCGGAATACGGAATGCCATGGTTATGTAAACAATGTAAATTACATGTGTATTGGAGAGAATTCGCTCAACGAATGTTTTCTACTGCCAAATGTCCGATTTTAGAACCTGGTGATACAAAAAACTTATGAAGTCAGAGTAAATATTTCAAAGTGTAATATATGCCTTCTTTGGTGGATGAAAGTTCACTAATCCACATGCTCACAACTCAGAAACGCATGTTTCTCGAATCCGTCATGCATGTATCATGTACGGAACCCGGAATGCCATGTTGATGGAATTCATGTAAATTATATATCTATTAGGTTGAATACACTCCAGAAGTATTCTTCTGTGAAAAATGAACGAATTCGAAACTTGTGTTAGGGAAAGCTTGTGAAAATGTGTACACGAGTCTATATGAAATTATTCCTTTTATAGAGGATGAAAAATCAGTAATCCACATGGTCACAACTCAGGAATGCATGTATGTCGAATCCGTCATGCATGTAACATGTACGGAACACGGAATATCATGTTGAAGGAATCTATTCAAATTACATATCTCTAGGGTAGAATTCGCTCCAAGAGGGTTTTTCTGGGATCAAAGTGTGATTCTTGAAACTGGTGATAGGAGAAGCAACGAAGTCCAAGGAACTATTTCAAAGTGCATAAGTAACTTGTTTGGTGTTTGAAACATCTGTCATGCGCATGTTCACAGCTCAGAAATGCATGTTTGAGGAATCCGTGATGCATGAAACATGTTCGGAATACGGAATGCCATGGTTATGTAAACAATGTAAAGTACATGTGTATTGGTGAGAATTCGCTCAAAGAGTGTTTTCTACCTCCAAATGTCCGATTTTACAACCTCGTGATACAAAAAACTTATGAAGTCAGAGTAAATATTTCAAAGTGTAATATATGCCTTTTTTGGTGGATGAAAGTTCACTAATCCACATGCTCACAACTCAGAAACGCATGTTTCTCGAATCCGTCATGCATGTATCATGTACGGAACCCGGAATGCCATGTTGATGGAATTCATGTAAATTATATATCTATTAGGTTGAATACACTCCAGAAGTATTCTTCTGTGAAAAATGAATGAATTCTAAACTTGTGTTAGGGAAAGCTTGTGAAAATGTGTACACGAGTCTATATGAAATTATTCCTTTTATAGAGGATGAAAAATCAGTAATCCACATGGTCACAACTCAGGAATGCATGTATGTCGAATCCGTCATGCATGTAACATGTACGGAACACGGAATATCATGTTGAAGGAATCTATTCAAATTACATATCTCTAGGGTAGAATTCGCTCCAAGAGGGTTTTTCTGGGATCAAAGTGTGATTCTTGTAACTGGTGATAGGAGAAGCAACGAAGTCGAAGGAACTATTTCAAAGTGCATAAGTAACTTGTTTGGTGGTTGAAACATCTGTCATGCGCATGTTCACAGCTCAGAAATGCATGTTTGAGGAATCCCTGTTGCATGAAACATGTTCGGAATATGGAATGCCATGGTTATGTAAACAATGTAAATTACATGTGTATTGGAGAGAATTCGCTCAACGAATGTTTTCTACTGCCAAATGTCCGATTTTAGAACCTGGTGATACAAAAAACTTATGAAGTCAGAGTAAATATTTCAAAGTGTAATATATGCCTTCTTTGGTGGATGAAAGTTCACTAATCCACATGCTCACAACTCAGAAACGCATGTTTCTCGAATCCGTCATGCATGTATCATGTACGGAACCCGGAATGCCATGTTGATGGAATTCATGTAAATTATATATCTATTAGGTTGAATACACTCCAGAAGTATTCTTCTGTGAAAAATGAACGAATTCGAAACTTGTGTTAGGGAAAGCTTGTGAAAATGTGTACACGAGTCTATATGAAATTATTCCTTTTATAGAGGATGAAAAATCAGTAATCCACATGGTCACAACTCAGGAATGCATGTATGTCGAATCCGTCATGCATGTAACATGTACGGAACACGGAATATCATGTTGAAGGAATCTATTCAAATTACATATCTCTAGGGTAGAATTCGCTCCAAGAGGGTTTTTCTGGGATCAAAGTGTGATTCTTGAAACTGGTGATAGGAGAAGCAACGAAGTCCAAGGAACTATTTCAAAGTGCATAAGTAACTTGTTTGGTGGTTGAAACATCTGTCATGCGCATGTACACAGCTCAGAAATGCATGTTTGAGGAATCCGTGATGCATGAAACATGTTCGGAATACGGAATGCCATGGTTATGTAAACAGTGTAAAGTACATGTGTATTGGTGAGAATTCGCTCAAAGAGTGTTTTCTACCTCCAAATGTCCGATTTTAGAACCTCGTGATACAAAAAACTTATGAAGTCAGAGTAAATATTTCAAAGTGTAATATATGCCTTCTTTGGTGGATGAAAGTTCACTAATCCACATGCTCACAACTCAGAAACGCATGTTTCTCGAATCCGTCATGCATGTATCATGTACGGAACCCGGAATGCCATGTTGATGGAATTCATGTAAATTATATATCTATTAGGTTGAATACACTCCAGAAGTATTCTGCTGTGAAAAATGAATGAATTCGAAACTTGTGTTAGGGAAAGCTTGTGAAAATGTGTACACGAGTCTATATGAAATTATTCCTTTTATAGAGGATGAAAAATCAGTAATCCACATGGTCACAACTCAGTAATGCATGTATGTCGAATCCGTCATGCATGTAACATGTACGGAACACGGAATATCATGTTGAAGGAATCTATTCAAATTACATATCTCTAGGGTAGAATTCGCTCCAAGAGGGTTTTTCTGGGATCAAAGTGTGATTCTTGAAACTGGTGATAGGAGAAGCAACGAAGTCCAAGGAACTATTTCAAAGTGCATAAGTAACTTGTTTGGTGGTTGAAACATCTGTCATGCACATGATCACAGCTCAGAAATGCATGTTTGAGGAATCCCTGATGCATGAAACATGTTCGGAATACGGAATGCCATGGTTATGTAAACAATCTAAATTACATGTGTATTGGTGAGAATTCGCTCAAAGAGTGTTTTCTACTGCCAAATGTCCGATTTTAGAACCTGGTGATACAAAAAACTTATGAAGTCAGAGTAAATATTTCATAGTGTAATATATGCCTTCTTTGGTGGATGAAAGTTCACTAATCCACATGCTCACAACTCAGAAACGCATGTTTCTCGAATCCGTCATGCATGTATCATGTACGGAACCCGGAATGCCATGTTGATGGAATTCATGTAAGTTATATATCTATTAGGTTGAATACACTCCAGAAGTATTCTTCTGTGAAAAAAGCACGAATTCGAAACTTGTGTTAGGGAAAGCTTGTGAAAATGTGTACACGAGTCTATATGAAATTATTCCTTTTATAGAGGATGAAAAATCAGTAATCCACATGCTCACAACTCAGGAATGCATGTATGTCGAATCCGTCATGCATGTAACATGTACGGAACACGGAATATCATGTTGAAGGAATCTATTCAAATTACATATCTCTAGGGTAGAATTGGCTCCAAGAGGGTTTTCCTGTGATCAAAGTATGATTCTTGAAACTGGTGATAGGAGAAGCAACGAAGTCCAAGGAACTATTTCAAAGTGCATAAGTAACTTGTTTGGTGGTTGAAACATCTGACATGCGCATGTTCACAGCTCAGAAATGCATGTTTGAGGAATCCGTGATGCATGAAACATGTTCGGAATACGGAATGCCATGGTTATGTAAACAGTGTAAATTACATGTGTATTGGTGAGAATTCGCTCAACGAGTGTTTTCTACTGCCAAATGTCCGATTTTAGAACCTGGTGATACAAAAAACTTATGAAGTCAGAGTAAATATTTCAAAGTGTAATATATGCCTTCTTTGGTGGATGAAAGTTCACTAATCCACATGCTCACAACTCAGAAACGCATGTTTCTCGAATCCGTCATGCATGTATCATGTACGGAACCCGGAATGCCATGTTGATGGAATTCATGTAAATTATATATCTATTAGGTTGAATACACTCCAGAAGTATTCTTCTGTGAAAAATGAACGAATTCGAAACTTGTGTTACGGAAAGCTTGTGAAAATGTGTACACGAGTCTATATGAAATTATTCCTTTTATAGAGGATGAAAAATCAGTAATCCACATGGTCACAACTCAGGAATGCATGTTTGTCGAATCCGTCATGCATGTAACATGTACGGAACACGGAATTTCATGTTGAAGGAATCTATTCAAATTACATATCTCTAGGGTAGAATTCGCTCCAAGAGGGTTTTCCTGTGATCAAAGTGGGATTCTTGAAACTGGTGATAGGAGAAGCAACGAAGTCCAAGGAACTATTTCAAAGTGCATAAGTAACTTGTTTGGTGGTTGAAACATCTGTCATGCGCATGTTCACAGCTCAGAAATGCATGTTTGAGGAATCCGTGATGCATGAAACATGTTCGGAATACGGAATGCCATGGTTATGTAAACAATGTAAATTACATGTGTATTGGTGAGAATTCGCTCAAAGAGTGTTTTCTACTGCCAAATGTCCGATTTTAGAACCTGGTGATACAAAAAACTTATGAAGTCAGAGTAAATATTTCAAAGTGTAATATATGCCTTCTTTGGTGGATGAAAGTTCACTAATCCACATGCTCACAACTCAGAAACGCATGTTTCTCGAATCCGTCATGCATGTATCATGTACGGAACCCGGAATGCCATGTTGATGGAATTCATGTAAGTTATATATCTATTAGGTTGAATACACTCCAGAAGTATTCTTCTGTGAAAAAAGCACGAATTCGAAACTTGTGTTAGGGAAAGCTTGTGAAAATGTGTACACGAGTCTATATGAAATTATTCCTTTTATAGAGGATGAAAAATCAGTAATCCACATGCTCACAACTCAGGAATGCATGTATGTCGAATCCGTCATGCATGTAACATGTACGGAACACGGAATATCATGTTGAAGGAATCTATTCAAATTACATATCTCTAGGGTAGAATTGGCTCCAAGAGGGTTTTCCTGTGATCAAAGTATGATTCTTGAAACTGGTGATAGGAGAAGCAACGAAGTCCAAGGAATTATTTCAAAGTGCATAAGTAACTTGTTTGGTGGTTGAAACATCTGACATGCGCATGTTCACAGCTCAGAAATGCATGTTTGAGGAATCCGTGATGCATGAAACATGTTCGGAATACGGAATGCCATGGTTATGTAAACAGTGTAAATTACATGTGTACTGGTGAGAATTCGCTCAACGAGTGTTTTCTACTGCCAAATGTCCGATTTTAGAACCTGGTGATACAAAAAACTTATGAAGTCAGAGTAAATATTTCAAAGTGTAATATATGCCTTCTTTGGTGGATGAAAGTTCACTAATCCACATGCTCACAACTCAGAAACGCATGTTTCTCGAATCCGTCATGCATGTATCATGTACGGAACCCGGAATGCCATGTTGATGGAATTCATGTAAATTATATATCTATTAGGTTGAATACACTCCAGAAGTATTCTTCTGTGAAAAATGAACGAATTCGAAACTTGTGTTAGGGAAAGCTTGTGAAAATGTGTACACGAGTCTATATGAAATTATTCCTTTTATAGAGGATGAAAAATCAGTAATCCACATGGTCACAACTCATGAATGCATGTATGTCGAATCCGTCATGCATGTAACATGTACGGAACACGGAATATCATGTTGAAGGAATCTATTCAAATTACATATCTCTAGGGTAGAATTCGCTCCAAGAGGGTTTTTCTGGGATCAAAGTGTGATTCTTGAAACTGGTGATAGGAGAAGCAACGAAGTCCAAGGAACTATTTCAAAGTGCATAAGTAACTTGTTTGGTGGTTGAAACATCTGTCATGCGCATGTTCACAGCTCAGAAATGCATGTTTGAGGAATCCCTGATGCATGAAACATGTTCGGAATACGGAATGCCATGGTTATGTAAACAATGTAAATTACATGTGTATTGGAGAGAATTCGCTCAACGAATGTTTTCTACTGCCAAATGTCCGATTTTAGAACCTGGTGATACAAAAAACTTATGAAGTCAGAGTAAATATTTCAAAGTGTAATATATGCCTTCTTTGGTGGATGAAAGATCACTAATCCACATGCTCACAACTCAGAAACGCATGTTTCTCGAATCCGTCATGCATGTATCATGTACGGAACCCGGAATGCCATGTTGATGGAATTCATGTAAATTATATATCTATTAGGTTGAATACACTCCAGAAGTATTCTTCTGTGAAAAATGAACGAATTCGAAACATGTGTTAGGGAAATCTTGTGAAAATGTGTACACGAGTCTATATGAAATTATTCCTTTTATAGAGGATGAAAAATCAGTAATCCACATGGTCACAACTCAGGAATGCATGTATGTCGAATCCGTCATGCATGTAACATGTACGGAACACGGAATATCATGTTGAAGGAATCTATTCAAATTACATATCTCTAGGGTAGAATTCGCTCCAAGAGGGTTTTTCTGGGATCAAAGTGTGATTCTTGAAACTGGTGATAGGAGAAGCAACGAAGTCCAAGGAACTATTTCAAAGTGCATAAGTAACTTGTTTGGTGGTTGAAACATCTGTCATGCGCATGTTCACAGCTCAGAAATGCATGTTTGAGGAATCCGTGATGCATGAAACATGTTCGGAATACGGAATGCCATGGTTATGTAAACAATGTAAAGTACATGTGTATTGGTGAGAATTCGCTCAAAGAGTGTTTTCTACCTCCAAATGTCCGATTTTAGAACCTGGTGATACAAAAAACTTATGAAGTCAGAGTAAATATTTCAAAGTGTAATATATGCCTTCTTTGGTGGATGAAAGTTCACTAATCCACATGCTCACAACTCAGAAACGCATGTTTCTCGAATCCGTCATGCATGTAACATGTACGGAACCCGGAATGCCATGTTGATGGAATTCATGTAAATTAAATATCTATTAGGTTGAATACACTCCAGAAGTATTCTTCTGTGAAAAATGAACGAATTCGAATCTTGTCTTAGGGAAAGCTTGTGAAAATGTGTACACGAGTATATATGAAATTATTCCTTTTATAGAGGATGAAAAATCAGTAATCCACATGGTCACAACTCAGGAATGCATGTTTGTCGAATCTGTCATGCATGTAACATGTACGGAACACGGAATATCATGTTGAAGGAATCTATTCAAATTACATATCTCTAGGGTAGAATTCGCTCCAAGAAGGTTTTCCTGGGATCAAAGTGTGATTCTTGAAACTGGTGATAGGAGAAGCAACGAAGTCCAAGGAACTATTTCAAAGTGCATAAGTAACTTGTTTGGTGGTTGAAACATCTGTCATGCGCATGTTCACAGCTCAGAAATGCATGTTTGAGGAATCCGTGATGCATGAAACATGTTCGGAATACGGAATGCCATGGTTATGTAAACAATGTAAAGTACATGTGTATTGGTGAGAATTCGCTCAAAGAGTGTTTTCTACCTCCAAATGTCCGATTTTAGAACCTGGTGATACAAAAAACTTATGAAGTCAGAGTAAATATTTCAAAGTGTAATATATGCCTTCTTTGGTGGATGAAAGTTCACTAATCCACATGCTCACAACTCAGAAACGCATGTTTCTCGAATCCGTCATGCATGTATCATGTACGGAACCCGGAATGCCATGTTGATGGAATTCATGTAAATTATATATCTATTAGGTTGAATACATTCCAGAAGTATTCTTCTGTGAAAAATGAACGAATTCGAAACTTGTGTTAGGGAAAGCTTGTGAAAATGTGTACACGAGTCTATATGAAATTATTCCTTTTATAGAGGATGAAAAATCAGTAATCCACATGCTCACAACTCAGGAATGCATGTATGTCGAATCCGTCATGCATGTAACATGTACGGAACACGGAATATCATGTTGAAGGGATCTATTCAAATTACATATCTCTAGGGTAGAATTCGCTCCAAGAGGGTTTTTCTGGGATCAAAGTGTGATTCTTGAAACTGGTGATAGGAGAAGCAACGAAGTCCAAGGAACTATTTCAAAGTGCATAAGTAACTTGTTTGGTGGTTGAAACATCTGTCATGCGCATGTTCACAGCTCAGAAATGCATGTTTGAGGAATCCGTGATGCATGAATCATGTTCGGAATACGGAATGCCATGGTTATTTAAACAATGTAAATTACATGTGTATTGGTGAGAATTCGCTCAAAGAGTGTTTTCTACTGCCAAATGTCCGATTTTAGAACCTGGTGATACAAAAAACTTATGAAGTCAGAGTAAATATTTCAAAGTGTAATATATGCCTTCTTTGGTGGATGAAAGTTCACTAATCCACATGCTCACAACTCAGAAACGCATGTTTCTCGAATCCGTCATGCATGTATCATGTACGGAACCCGGAATGCCATGTTGATGGAATTCATGTAAATTATATATCTATTAGGTTGAATACACTCCAGAAGTATTCTTCTGTGAAAAATGAACGAATTTGAAAGTTGTGTTAGGGAAAGCTTGTGAAAATGTGTACATGAGTCTATATGAAATTATTCCTTTTATAGAGGATGAAAAATCAGTAATCCACATGGTCACAACTCAGGAATGCATGTATGTCGAATCCGTCATGCATGTAACATGTACGGAACACGGAATATCATGTTGAAGGAATCTATTCAAATTACATATCTCTAGGGTAGAATTCGCTCCAAGAGGGTTTTTCTGGGATCAAAGTGTGATTCTTGAAACTGGTGATAGGAGAAGCAACGAAGTCCAAGGAACTATTTCAAAGTGCATAAGTAACTTGTTTGGTGGTTGAAACATCTGTCATGCGCATGTTCACAGCTCAGAAATGCATGTTTGAGGAATCCGTGATGCATGAAACATGTTCGGAATACGGAATGCCATGGTTATGTAAACAATGTAAATTACATGTGTATTGGTGAGAATTCGCTCAAAGAGTGTTTTCTACTGCAAAATGTCCGATTTTAGAACCTGGTGATACAAAAAACTTATGAAGTCAGAGTAAATATTTCAAAGTGTAATATATGCCTTCCTTGGTGGATGAAAGTTCACTAATCCACATGCTCACAACTCAGAAACGCATGTTTCTCGAATCCGTCATGCATGTATCATGTACGGAACCCGGAATGCCATGTTGATGGAATTCATGTAAATTATATATCTATTAGGTTGAATACACTCCAGAAGTATTCTTCTGTGAAAAATGAACGAATTCGAAACTTGTCTTAGGGAAAGCTTGTGAAAATGTGTACACGAGTCTATATGAAATTATTCCTTTTGTAGAGGATGAAAAATCAGTAATCCACATGGTCACAACTCAGGAATGCATGTATGTCGAATCCGTCATGCATGTAACATGTACGGAACACGGAATATCATGTTGAAGGAATCGATTCAAATTACATATCTCTAGGGTAGAATTCGCTCCAAGAGGGTTTTTCTGGGATCAAAGTGTGATTCTTGAAACTGGTGATAGGAGAAGCAACGAAGTCCAAGGAACTATTTCAAAGTGCATAAGTAACTTGTTTGGTGGTTGAAACATCTGTCATGCGCATGTTCACAGCTCAGAAATGCATGTTTGAGGAATCCGTGATGCATGAAACATGTTCGGAATACGGAATGCCATGGTTATGTAAACAATGTAAATTACATGTGTATTGGTGAGAATTCGCTCAAAGAGTGTTTTCTACTGCCAAATGTCCGATTTTAGAACCTGGTGATACAAAAAACTTATGAAGTCAGAGTAAATATTTCAAAGTGTAATATATGCCTTCTTTGGTGGATGAAAGTTCAATAATCCACATGCTCACAACTCAGAAACGCATGTTTCTCGAATCCGTCATGCATGTATCATGTACGGAACCCGGAATGCCATGTTGATGGAATTCATGTAAATTATATATCTATTAGGTTGAATACACTCCAGAAGTATTCTTCTGTGAAAAATGAACGAATTCGAAACTTGTCTTAGGGAAAGCTTGTGAAAATGTGTACACGAGTCTATATGAAATTATTCCTTTTGTAGAGGATGAAAAATCAGTAATCCACATGGTCACAACTCAGGAATGCATGTTTGTCGAATCCGTCATGCATGTAACATGTACGGAACACGGAATTTCATGTTGAAGGAATCTATTCAAATTACATATCTCTAGGGTAGAATTCGCTCCAAGAGGGTTTTCCTGTGATCAAAGTGGGATTCTTGAAACTGGTGATAGGAGAAGCAACGAAGTCCAAGGAACTATTTCAAAGTGCATAAGTAACTTGTTTGGTGGTTGAAACATCTGTCATGCGCATGTTCACAGCTCAGAAATGCATGTTTGAGGAATCCGTGATGCATGAAACATGTCCGGAATACGGAATGCCATGGTTATGTAAACAATGTAAATTACATGTGTATTGGTGAGAATTCGCTCAAAGAGTGTTTTCCACTGCCAAATGTCCGATTTTAGAACCTGGTGATACACAAAAATTATGAAGTCAGAGTAAATATTTCAAAGTGTAATATATGCCTTCTTTGGTGGATGAAAGTTCACTAATCCACATGCTCACAACTCAGAAACGCATGTTTCTCGAATCCGTCATGCATGTAACATGTACGGAACCCGGAATGCCATGTTGATGGAATTCATGTAAATTATATATCTATTAGGTTGAATACACTCCAGAAGTATTCTTCTGTGAAAAATGAACGAATTCGAAACTTGTGTTAGGGAAAGCTTGTGAAAATGTGTACACGAGTCTATATGAAATTATTCCTTTTATAGAGGATGAAAAATCAGTAATCCACATGGTCACAACTCAGGAATGCATGTTTGTCGAATCCGTCATGCATGTAACATGTACGGAACACGGAATATCATGTTGAAGGAATCTATTCAAATTACATATCTCTAGGGTAGAATTCGCTCCAAGAGGGTTTTCCTGGGATCAAAGTGTGATTCTTGAAACTGGTGATAGGAGAAGCAACGAAGTCCAAGGAACTATTTCAAAGTGCATAAGTAACTTGTTTGGTGGTTGAAACATCTGTCATGTGCATGTTCACATCTCAGAAATGCATGTTTGAGGAATCCGTGATGCATGAAACATGTTCGGAATACGGAATGCCATGGTTATGTAAACAATGTAAATTACATGTGTATTGGTGAGAATTCGCTCAACGAGTGTTTTCTACTGCCAAATGTCCGATTTTAGAACCTGGTGATACAAAAAAATTATGAAGTCAGAGTAAATATTTCAAAGTGTAATATATGCCTTCTTTGGTGGATGAAAGTTCACTAATCCACATGCTCACAACTCAGAAACGCATGTTTCTCGAATCCGTCATGCATGTATCATGTACGGAACCCGGAATGCCATGTTGATGGAATTCATGTAAATTATATATCTATTAGGTTGAATACACTCCAGAAGAATTCTTCTATGAAAAATGAACGAATTTGAAACTTGTGTTAGGGAAAGCTTGTGAAAATGTGTACACGAGTCTATATGAAATTATTCCTTTTATAGAGGATGAAAAATCAGTAATCCACATGTTCACAACTCAGGAATGCATGTTTGTCGAATCCGTCATGCATGTAACATGTACGGAACACGGAATATCATGTTGAAGGAATCTATTCAAATTACATCTCTCTAGGGTAGAATTCGCTCCAAGAGGGTTTTCCTGGGATCAAAGTGTGATTCTTGAAACTGGTGATAGGAGAAGCAACGAAGTCCAAGGAACTATTTCAAAGTGCATAAGTAACTTGTTTGGTGGTTGAAACATCTGTCATGCGCATGTTCACAGCTCAGAAATGCATGTTTGAGGAATCCCTGATGCATGAAACATGTTCGGAATACGGAATGCCATGGTTATGTAAACAATGTAAATTACATGTGTATTGGTGAGAATTCGCTCAAAGATTGTTTTCTACTGCCAAATGTCCGATTTTAGAACCTGGTGATACAAAAAACTTATGAAGTCAGAGTAAATATTTCAAAGTGTAATATATGCCTTCTTTGGTGGATGAAAGTTCACTAATCCACATGCTCACAACTCAGAAACGCATGTTTCTCGAATCCGTCATGCATGTATCATGTACGGAACCCGGAATGCCATGTTGATGGAATTCATGTAAATTATATATCTATTAGGTTGAATACACTCCAGAAGTATTCTTCTGTGAAAAATGAACGAATTCGAAACTTGTGTTAGGGAAAGCTTGTGAAAATGTGTACACGAGTCTATATGAAATTATTCCTTTTATAGAGGATGAAAAATCAGTAATCCACATGGTCACAACTCAGGAATGCATGTTTGTCGAATCCGTCATGCATGTAACATGTACGGAACACGGAATATCATGTTGAAGGAATCTATTCAAATTACATATCTCTAGGGGAGAATTCGCTCCAAGAGGGTTTTTCTGGGATCAAAGTGTGATTCTTGAAACTGGTGATAGGAGAAGCAACGAAGTCCAAGGAACTATTTCAAAGTGCATAAGTAACTTGTTTGGTGGTTGAAACATCTGTCATGCGCATGTTCACAGCTCAGAAATGCATGTTTGAGGAATCCGTGATGCATGAAACATGTTCGGAATACGGAATGCCATGGTTATGTAAACAATGTAAATTACATGTGTATTGGTGAGAATTCGCTCAAAGAGTGTTTTCTACTGCCAAATGTCCGATTTTAGAACCTGGTGATACAAAAAAATTATGAAGTCAGAGTAAATATTTCAAAGTGTAATATATGCCTTCTTTGGTGGATGAAAGTTCACTAATCCACATGCTCACAACTCAGAAACGCATGTTTCTCGAATCCGTCATGCATGTAACATGTACGGAACCCGGAATGCCATGTTGATGGAATTCATGTAAATTATATATCTATTAGGTTGAATACACTCCAGAAGTATTCTTCTGTGAAAAATGAACGAATTCGAAACTTGGGTTAGGGAAAGCTTGTGAAAATGTGTACACGAGTCTATATGAAATTATTCCTTTTATAGAGGATGAAAAATCAGTAATCCACATGGTCACAACTCAGGAATGCATGTTTGTCGAATCCGTCATGCATGTAACATGTACGGAACACGGAATATCATGTTGAAGGAATCTATTCAAATTACATATCTCTAGGGTAGAATTCGCTCCAAGAGGGTTTTCCTGGGATCAAAGTGTGATTCTTGAAACTGGTGATAGGAGAAGCAACGAAGTCCAAGGAACTATTTCAAAGTGCATAAGTAACTTGTTTGGTGGTTGAAACATCTGTCATGCGCATGTTCACAGCTCAGAAATGCATGTTTGAGGAATCCGTGATGCATGAAACATGTTCGGAATACGGAATGCCATGGTTATGTAAACAATGTAAATTACATGTGTATTGGTGAGAATTCGCTCAAAGAGTGTTTTCTACTGCCAAATGTCCGATTTTAGAACCTGGTGATACAAAAAACTTATGAAGTCAGAGTAAATATTTCAAAGTGTAATATATGCCTTCTTTGGTGGATGAAAGTTCACTAATCCACATGCTCACAACTCAGATACGCATGTTTCTCGAATCCGTCATGCATGTATCATGTACGGAACCCGGAATGCCATGTTGATGGAATTCATGTAAATTATATATCTATTAGGTTGAATACACTCCAGAAGTATTCTTCTGTAAAAAATGAACGAATTTGAAACTTGTGTTAGGGAAAGCTTGTGAAAATGTTTACACGAGTCTATATGAAATTATTCCTTTTATAGAGGATGAAAAATCAGTAATCCACATGGTCACAACTCAGGAATGCATGTATGTCGAATCCGTCATGCATGTAACATGTACGGAACACGGAATATCATGTTGAAGGAATCTATTCAAATTACATATCTCTAGGGTAGAATTCGCTCCAAGAGGGTTTTTCTGGGATCAAAGTGTGATTCTTGAAACTGGTGATAGGAGAAGCAACGAAGTCCAAGGAACTATTTCAAAGTGCATAAGTAACTTGTTTGGTGGTTGAAACATCTGTCATGCGCATGTTCACAGCTCAGAAATGCATGTTTGAGGAATCCCTGATGCATGAAACATGTTCGGAATACGGAATGCCATGGTTATGTAAACAATGCAAATTACATGTGTATTGGAGAGAATTCGCTCAACGAATGTTTTCTACTGCCAAATGTCCGATTTTAGAACCTGGTGATACAAAAAACTTATGAAGTCAGAGTAAATATTTCAAAGTGTAATATATGCCTTCTTTGGTGGATGAAAGTTCACTAATCCACATGCTCACAACTCAGAAACGCATGTTTCTCGAATCCGTCATGCATGTATCATGTACGGAACCCGGAATGCCATGTTGATGGAATTCATGTAAGTTATATATCTATTAGGTTGAATACACTCCAGAAGTATTCTTCTGTGAAAAATGAACGAATTCGAAACTTGTGTTAGGGAAAGCTTGTGAAAATGTGTACACGAGTCTATATCAAATTATTCCTTTTATAGAGGATGAAAAATCAGTAATCCACATGGTCACAACTCAGGAATGCATGTATGTCGAATCCGTCATGCATGTAACATGTACGGAACACGGAATATCATGTTGAAGGGATCTATTCAAATTACATATCTCTAGGGTAGAATTCGCTCCAAGAGGGCTTTTCTGGGATCAAAGTGTGATTCTTGAAACTGGTGATAGGAGAAGCAACGAAGTCCAAGGAACTATTTCAAAGTGCATAAGTAACTTGTTTGGTGGTTGAAACATCTGTCATGCGCATGTTCACAGCTCAGAAATGCATGTTTGAGGAATCCGTGATGCATGAATCATGTTCGGAATACGGAATGCCATGGTTATTTAAACAATGTAAATTACATGTGTATTGGTGAGAATTCGCTCAAAGAGTGTTTTCTACTGCCAAATGTCCGATTTTAGAACCTGGTGATACAAAAAACTTATGAAGTCAGAGTAAATATTTCAAAGTGTAATATATGCCTTCTTTGGTGGATGAAAGTTCACTAATCCACATGCTCACAACTCAGAAACGCATGTTTCTCGAATCCGTCATGCATGTATCATGTACGGAACCCGGAATGCCATGTTGATGGAATTCATGTAAATTATATATCTATTAGGTTGAATACACTCCAGAAGTATTCTTCTGTGAAAAATGAACGAATTCGAAACTTGTCTTAGGGAAAGCTTGTGAAAATGTGTACACGAGTCTATATGAAATTATTCCTTTTGTAGAGGATGAAAAATCAGTAATCCACATGGTCACAACTCAGGAATGCATGTATGTCGAATCCGTCATGCATGTAACATGTACGGAACACGGAATATCATGTTGAAGGAATCGATTCAAATTACATATCTCTAGGGTAGAATTCGCTCCAAGAGGGTTTTTCTGGGATCAAAGTGTGATTCTTGAAACTGGTGATAGGAGAAGCAACGAAGTCCAAGGAACTATTTCAAAGTGCATAAGTAACTTGTTTGGTGGTTGAAACATCTGTCATGCGCATGTTCACAGCTCAGAAATGCATGTTTGAGGAATCCGTGATGCATGAAACATGTTCGGAATACGGAATGCCATGGTTATGTAAACAATGTAAATTACATGTGTATTGGTGAGAATTCGCTCAAAGAGTGTTTTCTACTGCCAAATGTCCGATTTTAGAACCTGGTGATACAAAAAACTTATGAAGTCAGAGTAAATATTTCAAAGTGTAATATATGCCTTCTTTGGTGGATGAAAGTTCAATAATCCACATGCTCACAACTCAGAAACGCATGTTTCTCGAATCCGTCATGCATGTATCATGTACGGAACCCGGAATGCCATGTTGATGGAATTCATGTAAATTATATATCTATTAGGTTGAATACACTCCAGAAGTATTCTTCTGTGAAAAATGAACGAATTCGAAACTTGTCTTAGGGAAAGCTTTTGAAAATGTGTACACGAGTCTATATGAAATTATTCCTTTTGTAGAGGATGAAAAATCAGTAATCCACATGGTCACAACTCAGGAATGCATGTTTGTCGAATCCGTCATGCATGTAACATGTACGGAACACGGAATTTCATGTTGAAGGAATCTATTCAAATTACATATCTCTAGGGTAGAATTCGCTCCAAGAGGGTTTTCCTGTGATCAAAGTGGGATTCTTGAAACTGGTGATAGGAGAAGCAACGAAGTCCAAGGAACTATTTCAAAGTGCATAAGTAACTTGTTTGGTGGTTGAAACATCTGTCATGCGCATGTTCACAGCTCAGAAATGCATGTTTGAGGAATCCGTGATGCATGAAACATGTCCGGAATACGGAATGCCATGGTTATGTAAACAATGTAAATTACATGTGTATTGGTGAGAATTCGCTCAAAGAGTGTTTTCCACTGCCAAATGTCCGATTTTAGAACCTGGTGATACACAAAAATTATGAAGTCAGAGTAAATATTTCAAAGTGTAATATATGCCTTCTTTGGTGGATGAAAGTTCACTAATCCACATGCTCACAACTCAGAAACGCATGTTTCTCGAATCCGTCATGCATGTAACATGTACGGAACCCGGAATGCCATGTTGATGGAATTCATGTAAATTATATATCTATTAGGTTGAATACACTCCAGAAGTATTCTTCTGTGAAAAATGAACGAATTCGAAACTTGTGTTAGGGAAAGCTTGTGAAAATGTGTACACGAGTCTATATGAAATTATTCCTTTTATAGAGGATGAAAAATCAGTAATCCACATGGTCACAACTCAGGAATGCATGTTTGTCGAATCCGTCATGCATGTAACATGTACGGAACACGGAATATCATGTTGAAGGAATCTATTCAAATTACATATCTCTAGGGGAGAATTCGCTCCAAGAGGGTTTTTCTGGGATCAAAGTGTGATTCTTGAAACTGGTGATAGGAGAAGCAACGAAGTCCAAGGAACTATTTCAAAGTGCATAAGTAACTTGTTTGGTGGTTGAAACATCTGTCATGCGCATGTTCACAGGTCAGAAATGCATGTTTGAGGAATCCGTGATGCATGAAACATGTTCGGAATACGGAATGCCATGGTTATGTAAACAATGTAAATTACATGTGTATTGGTGAGAATTCGCTCAAAGAGTGTTTTCTACTGCCAAATGTCCGATTTTAGAACCTGGTGATACAAAAAAATTATGAAGTCAGAGTAAATATTTCAAAGTGTAATATATGCCTTCTTTGGTGGATGAAAGTTCACTAATCCACATGCTCACAACTCAGAAACGCATGTTTCTCGAATCCGTCATGCATGTAACATGTACGGAACCCGGAATGCCATGTTGATGGAATTCATGTAAATTATATATCTATTAGGTTGAATACACTCCAGAAGTATTCTTCTGTGAAAAATGAACGAATTCGAAACTTGGGTTAGGGAAAGCTTGTGAAAATGTGTACACGAGTCTATATGAAATTATTCCTTTTATAGAGGATGAAAAATCAGTAATCCACATGGTCACAACTCAGGAATGCATGTTTGTCGAATCCGTCATGCATGTAACATGTACGGAACACGGAATATCATGTTGAAGGAATCTATTCAAATTACATATCTCTAGGGTAGAATTCGCTCCAAGAGGGTTTTCCTGGGATCAAAGAGTGATTCTTGAAACTGGTGATAGGAGAAGCAACGAAGTCCAAGGAACTATTTCAAAGTGCATAAGTAACTTGTTTGGTGGTTGAAACATCTGTCATGCGCATGTTCACAGCTCAGAAATGCATGTTTGAGGAATCCGTGATGCATGAAACATGTTCGGAATACGGAATGCCATGGTTATGTAAACAATGTAAATTACATGTGTATTGGTGAGAATTCGCTCAAAGAGTGTTTTCTACTGCCAAATGTCCGATTTTAGAACCTGGTGATACAAAAAACTTATGAAGTCAGAGTAAATATTTCAAAGTGTAATATATGCCTTCTTTGGTGGATGAAAGTTCACTAATCCACATGCTCACAACTCAGATACGCATGTTTCTCGAATCCGTCATGCATGTATCATGTACGGAACCCGGAATGCCATGTTGATGGAATTCATGTAAATTATATATCTATTAGGTTGAATACACTCCAGAAGTATTCTTCTGTAAAAAATGAACGAATTTGAAACTTGTGTTAGGGAAAGCTTGTGAAAATGTTTACACGAGTCTATATGAAATTATTCCTTTTATAGAGGATGAAAAATCAGTAATCCACATGGTCACAACTCAGGAATGCATGTATGTCGAATCCGTCATGCATGTAAAATGTACGGATCACGGAATATCATGTTGAAGGAATCTATTCAAATTACATATCTCTAGGGTAGAATTGGCTCCAAGAGGGTTTTCCTGTGATCAAAGTATGATTCCTGAAACTGGTGATAGGAGAAGCAACGAAGTCCAAGGAACTATTTCAAAGTGCATAAGTAACTTGTTTGGTGGTTGAAACATCTGTCATGCGCATGTTCACAGCTCAGAAATGCATGTTTGAGGAATCCGTGATGCATGAAACATGTTCGGAATACGGAATGCCATGGTTATGTAAACAATGTAAAGTACATGTGTATTGGTGAGAATTCGCTCAAAGAGTGTTTTCTACTGCAAATGTCCGTAATTAGAACCTGGTGATACAAAAAACTTATGAAGTCAGAGTAAATATTTCAAAGTGTAATATATGCCTTCTTTGGTGGATGAAAGTTCACTAATCCACATTCTCACAACTCAGAAATGCATGTTTCTCGAATCCGTCATGCATGTAACATGTACGGAACCCGGAATGCCATGTTGATGGAATTCATGTAAATTATATATCTATTAGGTTGAATACACTCCAGAAGTATTCTTCTGTGAAAAATGAACGAATTCGTAACTTGTGTTAGGGAAAGCTTGTGAAAATGTGTACACGAGTCTATATGAAATTATTCCTTTTATAGAGGATGAAAAATCAGTAATCCACATGGTCACAACTCAGGAATGCATGTTTGTCGAATCCGTCATGCATGTAAAATGTACGGAACACGGAATATCATGTTGAAGGAATCTATTCAAATTACATATCTCTAGGGTAGAATTCGCTCCAAGAGGGTTTTTCTGGGATCAAAGTGTGATTCTTGAAACTGGTGATAGGAGAAGCAACGAAGTCCAAGGAACTATTTCAAAGTGCATAAGTAACTTGTTTGGTGGTTGAAACATCTGTCATGCGCATGTTCACAGCTCAGAAATGCATGTTTGAGGAATCCGTGATGCATGAAACATGTTCGGAATACAGAATGCCATGGTTACGTAAACAATGTAAATTACATGTGTATTGGTGAGAATTCGCTCAAAGAGAGTTTTCTACGGCCAAATGTCCGATTTTAGAACCTGGTGATACAAAAAACTTATGAAGTCAGAGTAAATATTTCAAAGTGTAATATATGCCTTCTTTGGTGGATGAAAGTTCACTAATCCACATGCTCACAACTCAGAAACGCATGTTTCTCGAATCCGTCATGCATGTATCATGTACGGAACCCGGAATGCCATGTTGATGGAATTCATGTAAATTATATATCTATTAGGTTGAATACACTCCAGAAGTATTCTTCTGTGAAAAATGAACGAATTTGAAACTTGTGTTAGGGAAAGCTTGTGAAAATGTGTACACGAGTCTATATGAAATTATTCCTTTTATAGAGGATGAAAAATCAGTAATCCACAGGGTCACAACTCAGGAATGCATGTATGTCGAATCCGTTATGCATGTAACATGTACGGAACACGGACTATCATGTTGAAGGGATCTATTCAAATTACATATCTCTAGGGTAGAATTCGCTCCAAGAGGGTTTTTCTGGGATCAAAGTGTGATTCTTGAAACTGGTGATAGGAGAAGCAACGAAGTCCAAGGAACTATTTCAAAGTGCATAAGTAACTTGTTTGGTGGTTGAAACATCTGTCATGCGCATGTTCACAGCTCAGAAATGCATGTTTGAGGAATCCGTGATGCATGAAACATGTTCGGAATACGGAATGCCATGGTTATGTAAACAATGTAAATTACATGTGTATTGGTGAGAATTCGCTCAAAGAGTGTTTTCTACTGCCAAATGTCCGATTTTAGAACCTGGTGATACAAAAAACTTATGAAGTCAGAGTAAATATTTCAAAGTGTAATATATGCCTTCTTTGGTGGATGAAAGTTCACTAATCCACATGCTCACAACTCAGAAACGCATGTTTCTCGAATCCGTCATGCATGTATCATGTACGGAACCCGGAATGCCATGTTGATGGAATTCATGTAAGTTATATATCTATTAGGTTGAATACACTCCAGAAGTATTCTTCTGTGAAAAATGAACGAATTCGAAACTTGTGTTAGGGAAAGCTTGTGAAAATGTGTACACGAGTCTATATGAAATTATTCCTTTTATAGAGGATGAAAAATCAGTAATCCACATGCTCACAACTCAGGAATGCATGTATGTCGAATCCGTCATGCATGTAACATGTACGGAACACGGAATATCATGTTGAAGGAATCTATTCAAATTACATATCTCTAGGGTAGAATTGGCTCCAAGAGGGTTTTCCTGTGATCAAAGTATGATTCTTGAAACTGGTGATAGGAGAAGCAACGAAGTCCAAGGAACTATTTCAAAGTGCATAAGTAACTTGTTTGGTGGTTGAAACATCTGTCATGCGCATGTTCACAGCTCAGAAATGCATGTTTGAGGAATCCCTGATGCATGAAACATGTTCGGAATACGGAATGCCATGGTTATGTAAACAATGCAAATTACATGTGTATTGGAGAGAATTCGCTCAACGAATGTTTTCTACTGCCAAATGTCCGATTTTAGAACCTGGTGATACAAAAAACTTATGAAGTCAGAGTAAATATTTCAAAGTGTAATATATGCCTTCTTTGGTGGATGAAAGTTCACTAATCCACATGCTCACAACTCAGAAACGCATGTTTCTCGAATCCGTCATGCATGTATCATGTACGGAACCCGGAATGCCATGTTGATGGAATTCATGTAAATTATATATCTATTAGGTTGAATACACTCCAGAAGTATTCTTCTGTGAAAAATGAACGAATTTGAAACTTGTGTTAGGGAAAGCTTGTGAAAATGTGTACACGAGTCTATATGAAATTATTCCTTTTATAGAGGATGAAAAATCAGTAATCCACATGGTCACAACTCAGGAATGCATGTATGTCGAATCCGTCATGCATATAACATGTACGGAACACGGAATATCATGTTGAAGGGATCTATTCAAATTACATATCTCTAGGGTAGAATTCGCTCCAAGAGGGTTTTTCTGGGATCAAAATGTGATTCTTGAAACTGGTGATAGGAGAAGCAACGAAGTCCAAGGAACTATTTCAAAGTGCATAAGTAACTTGTTTGGTGGTTGAAACATCTGTCATGCGCATGTTCACAGCTCAGAAATGCATGTTTGAGGAATCCGTGATGCATGAAACATGTTCGGAATACGGAATGCCATGGTTACGTAAACAATGTAAATTACATGTGTATTGGTGAGAATTCGCTCAAAGAGTGTTTTCTACTGCCAAATGTCCGATTTTAGAACCTGGTGATACAAAAAACTTATGAAGTCAGAGTAAATATTTCAAAGTGTAATATATGCCTTCTTTGGTGGATGAAAGTTCACTAATCCACATGCTCACAACTCAGAAACGCATGTTTCTCGAATCCGTCATGCATGTATCATGTACGGAACCCGGAATGCCATGTTGATGGAATTCATGTAAATTATATATCTATTAGGTTGAATACACTCCAGAAGTATTCTTCTGTGAAAAATGAACGAATTTGAAACTTGTGTTAGGGAAAGCTTGTGAAAATGTGTACACGAGTCTATATGAAATTATTCCTTTTATAGAGGATGAAAAATCAGTAATCCACAGGGTCACAACTCAGGAATGCATGTATGTCGAATCCGTTATGCATGTAACATGTACGGAACACGGAATATCATGTTGAAGGGATCTATTCAAATTACATATCTCTAGGGTAGAATTCGCTCCAAGAGGGTTTTTCTGGGATCAAAGTGTGATTCTTGAAACTGGTGATAGGAGAAGCAACGAAGTCCAAGGAACTATTTCAAAGTGCATAAGTAACTTGTTTGGTGGTTGAAACATCTGTCATGCGCATGTTCACAGCTCAGAAATGCATGTTTGAGGAATCCGTGATGCATGAAACATGTTCGGAATACGGAATGCCATGGTTATGTAAACAATGTAAATTACATGTGTATTGGTGAGAATTCGCTCAAAGAGTGTTTTCTACTGCCAAATGTCCGATTTTAGAACCTGGTGATACAAAAAACTTATGAAGTCAGAGTAAATATTTCAAAGTGTAATATATGCCTTCTTTGGTGGATGAAAGTTCACTAATCCACATGCTCACAACTCAGAAACGCATGTTTCTCGAATCCGTCATGCATGTATCATGTACGGAACCCGGAATGCCATGTTGATGGAATTCATGTAAATTATATATCTATTAGGTTGAATACACTCCAGAAGTATTCTTCTGTAAAAAATGAACGAATTTGAAACTTGTGTTAGGGAAAGCTTGTGAAAATGTGTACACGAGTCTATATGAAATTATTCCTTTTATAGAGGATGAAAAATCAGTAATCCACATGGTCACAACTCAGGAATGCATGTATGTCGAATCCGTCATGCATGTAACATGTACGGAACACGGAATATCATGTTGAAGGAATCTATTCAAATTACATATCTCTAGGGTAGAATTCGCTCCAAGAGGGTTTTCCTGGGATCAAAGTGTGATTCTTGAAACTGGTGATAGGAGAAGCAACAAAGTCCAAGGAACTATTTCAAAGTGCATAAGTAACTTGTATGGTGGTTGAAACATCTGTCATGCGCTTGTTCACAGCTCAGAAATGCATGTTTGAGGAATCCCTGATGCATGAAACATGTTCGGAATACGGAATGCCATGGTTATGTAAACAATGCAAATTACATGTGTATTGGAGAGAATTCGCTCAACGAATGTTTTCTACTGCCAAATGTCCGATTTTAGAACCTGGTGATACAAAAAACTTATGAAGTCAGAGTAAATATTTCAAAGTGTAATATATGCCTTCTTTGGTGGATGAAAGTTCACTAATCCACATGCTCACAACTCAGAAACGCATGTTTCTCGAATCCGTCATGCATGTATCATGTACGGAACCCGGAATGCCATGTTGATGGAATTCATGTAAGTTATATATCTATTAGGTTGAATACACTCCAGAAGTATTCTTCTGTGAAAAATGAACGAATTCGAAACTTGTGTTAGGGAAAGCTTGTGAAAATGTGTACACGAGTCTATATGAAATTATTCCTTTTATAGAGGATGAAAAATCAGTAATCCACATGCTCACAACTCAGGAATGCATGTATGTCGAATCCGTCATGCATGTAACATGTACGGAACACGGAATATCATGTTGAAGGAATCTATTCAAATTACATATCTCTAGGGTAGAATTGGCTCCAAGAGGGTTTTCCTGTGATCAAAGTATGATTCTTGAAACTGGTGATAGGAGAAGCAACGAAGTCCAAGGAACTATTTCAAAGTGCATAAGTAACTTGTTTGGTGGTTGAAACATCTGTCATGCGCATGTTCACAGCTCAGAAATGCATGTTTGAGGAACCCCTGATGCATGAAACATGTTCGGAATACGGAATGCCATGGTTATGTAAACAATGCAAATTACATGTGTATTGGAGAGAATTCGCTCAACGAATGTTTTCTACTGCCAAATGTCCGATTTTAGAACCTGGTGATACAAAAAACTTATGAAGTCAGAGTAAATATTTCAAAGTGTAATATATGCCTTCTTTGGTGGATGAAAGTTCACTAATCCACATGCTCACAACTCAGAAACGCATGTTTCTCGAATCCGTCATGCATGTATCATGTACGGAACCCGGAATGCCATGTTGATGGAATTCATGTAAATTATATATCTATTAGGTTGAATACACTCCAGAAGTATTCTTCTGTGAAAAATGAACGAATTTTAAACTTGTGTTAGGGAAAGCTTGTGAAAATGTGTACACTATTCTATATGAAATTATTCCTTTTATAGAGGATGAAAAATCAGTAATCCACATGGTCACAACTCAGGAATGCATGTATGTCGAATCCGTCATGCATATAACATGTACGGAACACGGAATATCATGTTGAAGGGATCTATTCAAATTACATATCTCTAGGGTAGAATTCGCTCCAAGAGGGTTTTTCTGGGATCAAAATGTGATTCTTGAAACTGGTGATAGGAGAAGCAACGAAGTCCAAGGAACTATTTCAAAGTGCATAAGTAACTTGTTTGGTGGTTGAAACATCTGTCATGCGCATGTTCACAGCTCAGAAATGCATGTTTGAGGAATCCGTGATGCATGAATCATGTTCCGAATACGGAATGCCATGGTTATGTAAACAATGTAAATTACATGTGTATTGGTGAGAATTCGCTCAAAGAGTGTTTTCTACTGCCAAATGTCCGATTTTAGAACCTGGTGATACAAAAAACTTATGAAGTCAGAGTAAATATTTCAAAGTGTAATATATGCCTTCTTTGGTGGATGAAAGTTCACTAATCCACATGCTCACAACTCAGAAACGCATGTTTCTCGAATCCGTCATGCATGTATCATGTACGGAACCCGGAATGCCATGTTGATGGAATTCATGTAAATTATATATCTATTAGGTTGAATACACTCCAGAAGTATTCTTCTGTGAAAAATGAACGAATTCGAAACTTGTCTTAGGGAAAGCTTGTGAAAATGTGTACACGAGTCTATATGAAATTATTCCTTTTGTAGAGGATGAAAAATCAGTAATCCACATGCTCACAACTCAGGAATGCATGTATGTCGAATCCGTCATGCATGTAACATGTACGGAACACGGAATATCATGTTGAAGGAATCTATTCAAATTACATATCTCTAGGGTAGAATTCGCTCCAAGAGGGTTTTTCTGGGATCAAAGTGTGATTCTTGAAACTGGTGATAGGAGAAGCAACGAAGTCCAAGGAACTATTTCAACGTGCATAAGTAACTTGTTTGGTGGTTGAAACATCTGTCATGCGCATGTTCACAGCTCAGAAATGCATGTTTGAGGAATCCGTGATGCATGAAACATGTTCGGAATACGGAATGCCATGGTTACGTAAACAATGTAAATTACATGTGTATTGGTGAGAATTCGCTCAAAGAGTGTTTTCTACTGCCAAATGTCCGATTTTAGAACCTGGTGATACAAAAAACTTATGAAGTCAGAGTAAATATTTCAAAGTGTAATATATGCCTTCTTTGGTGGATGAAAGTTCACTAATCCACATGCTCACAACTGAGAAACGCATGTTTCTCGAATCCGTCATGCATGTAACATGTACGGAACCCGGAATGCCATGTTGATGGAATTCATGTAAATTAAATATCTATTAGGTTGAATACACTCCAGAAGTATTCTTCTGTGAAAAATGAATGAATTCGAAACTTGTCTTAGGGAAAGCTTGTGAAAATGTGTACACGAGTCTATATGAAATTATTCCTTTTATAGAGGATGAAAAATCAGTAATCCACATGGACACAACTCAGGAATGCATGTTTGTCGAATCTGTCATGCATGTAACATGTACGGAACACGGAATATCATGTTGAAGGAATCTATTCAAATTACATATCTCTAGGGTAGAATTCGCTCCAAGAGGGTTTTCCTGGTATCAAAGTGTGATTCTTGAAACTGGTGATAGGAGAAGCAACGAAGTCCAAGGAACTATTTCAAAGTACATAAGTAACTTGTTTGGTGGTTGAAACATCTGTCATGCGCATGTTCACAGCTCAGAAATGCATGTTTGAGGAATCCGTGATGCATGAAACATGTTCGGAATACGGAATGCCATGGTTATGTAAACAATGTAAATTACATGTGTATTGGTGAGAATTCGCTCAAAGAGTGTTTTCTACTGCCAAATGTCCGATTTTAGAACCTGGTGATACAAAAAACTTATGAAGTCAGAGTAAATATTTCAAAGTGTAATATATGCCTTCTTTGGTGGATGAAAGTTCACTAATCCACATGCTCAAAACTCAGAAACGCATGTTTCTCGAATCCGTCATGCATGTATCATGTACGGAACCCGGAATGCCATGTTGATGGAATTCATGTAAATTATATATCTATTAGGTTGAATACACTCCAGAAGTATTCTTCTGTGAAAAATGAACGAATTTGAAACTTGTGTTAGGGAAAGCTTGTGAAAATGTGTACACGAGTCTATATGAAATTATTCCTTTTATAGAGGATGAAAAATCAGTAATCCACATGGTCACAACTCAGGAATGCATGTATGTCGAATCCGTCATGCATGTAACATGTACGGAACACGGAATATCATGTTGAAGGGATCTATTCAAATTACATATCTCTAGGGTAGAATTCGCTCCAAGAGGGTTTTTCGGGATCAAAGTGTGATTCTTGAAACTGGTGATAGGAGAAGCAACGAAGTCCAAGGAACTATTTCAAAGTGCATAAGTAACTTGTTTGGTGGTTGAAACATCTGTCATGCGCATGTTCACAGCTCAGAAATGCATGTTTGAGGAATCCGTGATGCATGAAACATGTTCGGAATACGGAAAGCCATGGTTATGTAAACAATGTAAATTACATGTGTATTGGTGAGAATTCGCTCAAAGAGTGTTTTCTACTGCCAAATGTCCGATTTTAGAACCTGGTGATACCAAAAACTTATGAAGTCAGAGTAAATATTTCAAAGTGTAATATATGCCTTCTTTGGTGGATGAAAGTTCACTAATCCACATGCTCACAACTCAGAAACGCATGTTTCTCGAATCCGTCATGCATGTATCATGTACGGAACCCGGAATGCCATGTTGATGGAATTCATGTAAATTATATATCTATTAGGTTGAATACACTCCAGAAGTATTCTTCTGTGAAAAATGAACGAATTTGAAACTTGTGTTAGGGAAAGCTTGTGAAAATGTGTACACGAGTCTATATGAAATTATTCCTTTTATAGAGGATGAAAAATCAGTAATCCACAGGGTCACAACTCAGGAATGCATGTATGTCGAATCCGTTATGCATGTAACATGTACGGAACACGGAATATCATGTTGAAGGGATCTATTCAAATTACATATCTCTAGGGTAGAATTCGCTCCAAGAGGGTTTTTCTGGGATCAAAGTGTGATTCTTGAAACTGGTGATAGGAGAAGCAACGAAGTCCAAGGAACTATTTCAAAGTGCATAAGTAACTTGTTTGGTGGTTGAAACATCTGTCATGCGCATGTTCACAGCTCAGAAATGCATGTTTGAGGAACCCCTGATGCATGAAACATGTTCGGAATACGGAATGCCATGGTTATGTAAACAATGCAAATTACATGTGTATTGGAGAGAATTCGCTCAACGAATGTTTTCTACTGCCAAATGTCCGATTTTAGAACCTGGTGATACAAAAAACTTATGAAGTCAGAGTAAATATTTCAAAGTGTAATATATGCCTTCTTTGGTGGATGAAAGTTCACTAATCCACATGCTCACAACTCAGAAACGCATGTTTCTCGAATCCGTCATGCATGTATCATGTACGGAACCCGGAATGCCATGTTGATGGAATTCATGTAAATTATATATCTATTAGGTTGAATACACTCCAGAAGTATTCTTCTGTGAAAAATGAACGAATTTTAAACTTGTGTTAGGGAAAGCTTGTGAAAATGTGTACACTATTCTATATGAAATTATTCCTTTTATAGAGGATGAAAAATCAGTAATCCACATGGTCACAACTCAGGAATGCATGTATGTCGAATCCGTCATGCATATAACATGTACGGAACACGGAATATCATGTTGAAGGGATCTATTCAAATTACATATCTCTAGGGTAGAATTCGCTCCAAGAGGGTTTTTCTGGGATCAAAATGTGATTCTTGAAACTGGTGATAGGAGAAGCAACGAAGTCCAAGGAACTATTTCAAAGTGCATAAGTAACTTGTTTGGTGGTTGAAACATCTGTCATGCGCATGTTCACAGCTCAGAAATGCATGTTTGAGGAATCCGTGATGCATGAATCATGTTCCGAATACGGAATGCCATGGTTATGTAAACAATGTAAATTACATGTGTATTGGTGAGAATTCGCTCAAAGAGTGTTTTCTACTGCCAAATGTCCGATTTTAGAACCTGGTGATACAAAAAACTTATGAAGTCAGAGTAAATATTTCAAAGTGTAATATATGCCTTCTTTGGTGGATGAAAGTTCACTAATCCACATGCTCACAACTCAGAAACGCATGTTTCTCGAATCCGTCATGCATGTATCATGTACGGAACCCGGAATGCCATGTTGATGGAATTCATGTAAATTATATATCTATTAGGTTGAATACACTCCAGAAGTATTCTTCTGTGAAAAATGAACGAATTCGAAACTTGTCTTAGGGAAAGCTTGTGAAAATGTGTACACGAGTCTATATGAAATTATTCCTTTTGTAGAGGATGAAAAATCAGTAATCCACATGCTCACAACTCAGGAATGCATGTATGTCGAATCCGTCATGCATGTAACATGTACGGAACACGGAATATCATGTTGAAGGAATCTATTCAAATTACATATCTCTAGGGTAGAATTCGCTCCAAGAGGGTTTTTCTGGGATCAAAGTGTGATTCTTGAAACTGGTGATAGGAGAAGCAACGAAGTCCAAGGAACTATTTCAACGTGCATAAGTAACTTGTTTGGTGGTTGAAACATCTGTCATGCGCATGTTCACAGCTCAGAAATGCATGTTTGAGGAATCCGTGATGCATGAAACATGTTCGGAATACGGAATGCCATGGTTACGTAAACAATGTAAATTACATGTGTATTGGTGAGAATTCGCTCAAAGAGTGTTTTCTACTGCCAAATGTCCGATTTTAGAACCTGGTGATACAAAAAACTTATGAAGTCAGAGTAAATATTTCAAAGTGTAATATATGCCTTCTTTGGTGGATGAAAGTTCACTAATCCACATGCTCACAACTGAGAAACGCATGTTTCTCGAATCCGTCATGCATGTAACATGTACGGAACCCGGAATGCCATGTTGATGGAATTCATGTAAATTAAATATCTATTAGGTTGAATACACTCCAGAAGTATTCTTCTGTGAAAAATGAATGAATTCGAAACTTGTCTTAGGGAAAGCTTGTGAAAATGTGTACACGAGTCTATATGAAATTATTCCTTTTATAGAGGATGAAAAATCAGTAATCCACATGGACACAACTCAGGAATGCATGTTTGTCGAATCTGTCATGCATGTAACATGTACGGAACACGGAATATCATGTTGAAGGAATCTATTCAAATTACATATCTCTAGGGTAGAATTCGCTCCAAGAGGGTTTTCCTGGTATCAAAGTGTGATTCTTGAAACTGGTGATAGGAGAAGCAACGAAGTCCAAGGAACTATTTCAAAGTACATAAGTAACTTGTTTGGTGGTTGAAACATCTGTCATGCGCATGTTCACAGCTCAGAAATGCATGTTTGAGGAATCCGTGATGCATGAAACATGTTCGGAATACGGAATGCCATGGTTATGTAAACAATGTAAATTACATGTGTATTGGTGAGAATTCGCTCAAAGAGTGTTTTCTACTGCCAAATGTCCGATTTTAGAACCTGGTGATACAAAAAACTTATGAAGTCAGAGTAAATATTTCAAAGTGTAATATATGCCTTCTTTGGTGGATGAAAGTTCACTAATCCACATGCTCAAAACTCAGAAACGCATGTTTCTCGAATCCGTCATGCATGTATCATGTACGGAACCCGGAATGCCATGTTGATGGAATTCATGTAAATTATATATCTATTAGGTTGAATACACTCCAGAAGTATTCTTCTGTGAAAAATGAACGAATTTGAAACTTGTGTTAGGGAAAGCTTGTGAAAATGTGTACACGAGTCTATATGAAATTATTCCTTTTATAGAGGATGAAAAATCAGTAATCCACATGGTCACAACTCAGGAATGCATGTATGTCGAATCCGTCATGCATGTAACATGTACGGAACACGGAATATCATGTTGAAGGGATCTATTCAAATTACATATCTCTAGGGTAGAATTCGCTCCAAGAGGGTTTTTCGGGATCAAAGTGTGATTCTTGAAACTGGTGATAGGAGAAGCAACGAAGTCCAAGGAACTATTTCAAAGTGCATAAGTAACTTGTTTGGTGGTTGAAACATCTGTCATGCGCATGTTCACAGCTCAGAAATGCATGTTTGAGGAATCCGTGATGCATGAAACATGTTCGGAATACGGAAAGCCATGGTTATGTAAACAATGTAAATTACATGTGTATTGGTGAGAATTCGCTCAAAGAGTGTTTTCTACTGCCAAATGTCCGATTTTAGAACCTGGTGATACCAAAAACTTATGAAGTCAGAGTAAATATTTCAAAGTGTAATATATGCCTTCTTTGGTGGATGAAAGTTCACTAATCCACATGCTCACAACTCAGAAACGCATGTTTCTCGAATCCGTCATGCATGTATCATGTACGGAACCCGGAATGCCATGTTGATGGAATTCATGTAAATTATATATCTATTAGGTTGAATACACTCCAGAAGTATTCTTCTGTGAAAAATGAACGAATTTGAAACTTGTGTTAGGGAAAGCTTGTGAAAATGTGTACACGAGTCTATATGAAATTATTCCTTTTATAGAGGATGAAAAATCAGTAATCCACAGGGTCACAACTCAGGAATGCATGTATGTCGAATCCGTTATGCATGTAACATGTACGGAACACGGAATATCATGTTGAAGGGATCTATTCAAATTACATATCTCTAGGGTAGAATTCGCTCCAAGAGGGTTTTTCTGGGATCAAAGTGTGATTCTTGAAACTGGTGATAGGAGAAGCAACGAAGTCCAAGGAACTATTTCAAAGTGCATAAGTAACTTGTTTGGTGGTTGAAACATCTGTCATGCGCATGTTCACAGCTCAGAAATGCATGTTTGAGGAATCCGTGATGCATGAAACATGTTCGGAATACGGAATGCCATGGTTATGTAAACAATGTAAATTACATGTGTATTGGTGAGAATTCGCTCAAAGAGTGTTTTCTACTGCCAAATGTCCGATTTTAGAACCTGGTGATACAAAAAACTTATGAAGTCAGAGTAAATATTTCAAAGTGTAATATATGCCTTCTTTGGTGGATGAAAGTTCACTAATCCACATGCTCACAACTCAGAAACGCATGTTTCTCGAATCCGTCATGCATGTATCATGTACGGAACCCGGAATGCCATGTTGATGGAATTCATGTAAATTATATATCTATTAGGTTGAATACACTCCAGAAGTATTCTTCTGTAAAAAATGAACGAATTTGAAACTTGTGTTAGGGAAAGCTTGTGAAAATGTGTACACGAGTCTATATGAAATTATTCCTTTTATAGAGGATGAAAAATCAGTAATCCACATGGTCACAACTCAGGAATGCATGTATGTCGAATCCGTCATGCATGTAACATGTACGGAACACGGAATATCATGTTGAAGGAATCTATTCAAATTACATATCTCTAGGGTAGAATTCGCTCCAAGAGGGTTTTCCTGGGATCAAAGTGTGATTCTTGAAACTGGTGATAGGAGAAGCAACAAAGTCCAAGGAACTATTTCAAAGTGCATAAGTAACTTGTATGGTGGTTGAAACATCTGTCATGCGCATGTTCACAGCTCAGAAATGCATGTTTGAGGAATCCCTGATGCATGAAACATGTTCGGAATACGGAATGCCATGGTTATGTAAACAATGCAAATTACATGTGTATTGGAGAGAATTCGCTCAACGAATATTTTCTACTGCCAAATGTCCGATTTTAGAACCTGGTGATACAAAAAACTTATGAAGTCAGAGTAAATATTTCAAAGTGTAATATATGCCTTCTTTGGTGGATGAAAGTTCACTAATCCACATGCTCACAACTCAGAAACGCATGTTTCTCGAATCCGTCATGCATGTATCATGTACGGAACCCGGAATGCCATGTTGATGGAATTCATGTAAATTATATATCTATTAGGTTGAATACACTCCAGAAGTATTCTTCTGTGAAAAATGAACGAATTTTAAACTTGTGTTAGGGAAAGCTTGTGAAAATGTGTACACTATTCTATATGAAATTATTCCTTTTATAGAGGATGAAAAATCAGTAATCCACATGGTCACAACTCAGGAATGCATGTATGTCGAATCCGTCATGCATATAACATGTACGGAACACGGAATATCATGTTGAAGGGATCTATTCAAATTACATATCTCTAGGGTAGAATTCGCTCCAAGAGGGTTTTTCTGGGATCAAAATGTGATTCTTGAAACTGGTGATAGGAGAAGCAACGAAGTCCAAGGAACTATTTCAAAGTGCATAAGTAACTTGTTTGGTGGTTGAAACATCTGTCATGCGCATGTTCACAGCTCAGAAATGCATGTTTGAGGAATCCGTGATGCATGAATCATGTTCCGAATACGGAATGCCATGGTTATGTAAACAATGTAAATTACATGTGTATTGGTGAGAATTCGCTCAAAGAGTGTTTTCTACTGCCAAATGTCCGATTTTAGAACCTGGTGATACAAAAAACTTATGAAGTCAGAGTAAATATTTCAAAGTGTAATATATGCCTTCTTTGGTGGATGAAAGTTCACTAATCCACATGCTCACAACTCAGAAACGCATGTTTCTCGAATCCGTCATGCATGTATCATGTACGGAACCCGGAATGCCATGTTGATGGAATTCATGTAAATTATATATCTATTAGGTTGAATACACTCCAGAAGTATTCTTCTGTGAAAAATGAACGAATTCGAAACTTGTCTTAGGGAAAGCTTGTGAAAATGTGTACACGAGTCTATATGAAATTATTCCTTTTGTAGAGGATGAAAAATCAGTAATCCACATGCTCACAACTCAGGAATGCATGTATGTCGAATCCGTCATGCATGTAACATGTACGGAACACGGAATATCATGTTGAAGGAATCTATTCAAATTACATATCTCTAGGGTAGAATTCGCTCCAAGAGGGTTTTTCTGGGATCAAAGTGTGATTCTTGAAACTGGTGATAGGAGAAGCAACGAAGTCCAAGGAACTATTTCAACGTGCATAAGTAACTTGTTTGGTGGTTGAAACATCTGTCATGCGCATGTTCACAGCTCAGAAATGCATGTTTGAGGAATCCGTGATGCATGAAACATGTTCGGAATACGGAATGCCATGGTTACGTAAACAATGTAAATTACATGTGTATTGGTGAGAATTCGCTCAAAGAGTGTTTTCTACTGCCAAATGTCCGATTTTAGAACCTGGTGATACAAAAAACTTATGAAGTCAGAGTAAATATTTCAAAGTGTAATATATGCCTTCTTTGGTGGATGAAAGTTCACTAATCCACATGCTCACAACTGAGAAACGCATGTTTCTCGAATCCGTCATGCATGTAACATGTACGGAACCCGGAATGCCATGTTGATGGAATTCATGTAAATTAAATATCTATTAGGTTGAATACACTCCAGAAGTATTCTTCTGTGAAAAATGAATGAATTCGAAACTTGTCTTAGGGAAAGCTTGTGAAAATGTGTACACGAGTCTATATGAAATTATTCCTTTTATAGAGGATGAAAAATCAGTAATCCACATGGACACAACTCAGGAATGCATGTTTGTCGAATCTGTCATGCATGTAACATGTACGGAACACGGAATATCATGTTGAAGGAATCTATTCAAATTACATATCTCTAGGGTAGAATTCGCTCCAAGAGGGTTTTCCTGGTATCAAAGTGTGATTCTTGAAACTGGTGATAGGAGAAGCAACGAAGTCCAAGGAACTATTTCAAAGTACATAAGTAACTTGTTTGGTGGTTGAAACATCTGTCATGCGCATGTTCACAGCTCAGAAATGCATGTTTGAGGAATCCGTGATGCATGAAACATGTTCGGAATACGGAATGCCATGGTTATGTAAACAATGTAAATTACATGTGTATTGGTGAGAATTCGCTCAAAGAGTGTTTTCTACTGCCAAATGTCCGATTTTAGAACCTGGTGATACAAAAAACTTATGAAGTCAGAGTAAATATTTCAAAGTGTAATATATGCCTTCTTTGGTGGATGAAAGTTCACTAATCCACATGCTCAAAACTCAGAAACGCATGTTTCTCGAATCCGTCATGCATGTATCATGTACGGAACCCGGAATGCCATGTTGATGGAATTCATGTAAATTATATATCTATTAGGTTGAATACACTCCAGAAGTATTCTTCTGTGAAAAATGAACGAATTTGAAACTTGTGTTAGGGAAAGCTTGTGAAAATGTGTACACGAGTCTATATGAAATTATTCCTTTTATAGAGGATGAAAAATCAGTAATCCACATGGTCACAACTCAGGAATGCATGTATGTCGAATCCGTCATGCATGTAACATGTACGGAACACGGAATATCATGTTGAAGGGATCTATTCAAATTACATATCTCTAGGGTAGAATTCGCTCCAAGAGGGTTTTTCGGGATCAAAGTGTGATTCTTGAAACTGGTGATAGGAGAAGCAACGAAGTCCAAGGAACTATTTCAAAGTGCATAAGTAACTTGTTTGGTGGTTGAAACATCTGTCATGCGCATGTTCACAGCTCAGAAATGCATGTTTGAGGAATCCGTGATGCATGAAACATGTTCGGAATACGGAAAGCCATGGTTATGTAAACAATGTAAATTACATGTGTATTGGTGAGAATTCGCTCAAAGAGTGTTTTCTACTGCCAAATGTCCGATTTTAGAACCTGGTGATACCAAAAACTTATGAAGTCAGAGTAAATATTTCAAAGTGTAATATATGCCTTCTTTGGTGGATGAAAGTTCACTAATCCACATGCTCACAACTCAGAAACGCATGTTTCTCGAATCCGTCATGCATGTATCATGTACGGAACCCGGAATGCCATGTTGATGGAATTCATGTAAATTATATATCTATTAGGTTGAATACACTCCAGAAGTATTCTTCTGTGAAAAATGAACGAATTCGAAACTTGTCTTAGGGAAAGCTTGTGAAAATGTGTACACGAGTCTATATGAAATTATTCCTTTTGTAGAGGATGAAAAATCAGTAATCCACATGCTCACAACTCAGGAATGCATGTATGTCGAATCCGTCATGCATGTAACATGTACGGAACACGGAATATCATGTTGAAGGAATCTATTCAAATTACATATCTCTAGGGTAGAATTCGCTCCAAGAGGGTTTTTCTCGGATCAAAGTGTGATTCTTGTAACTGGTGATAGGAGAAGCAACGAAGTCCAAGGAACTATTTCAACGTGCATAAGTAACTTGTTTGGTGGTTGAAACATCTGTCATGCGCATGTTCACAGCTCAGAAATGCATGTTTGAGGAATCCGTGATGCATGAAACATGTTCGGAATACGGAATGCCATGGTTACGTAAACAATGTAAATTACATGTGTATTGGTGAGAATTCGCTCAAAGAGTGTTTTCCACTGCCAAATGTCCGATTTTAGAACCTGGTGATACAAAAAACTTATGAAGTCAGAGTAAATATTTCAAAGTGTAATATATGCCTTCTTTGGTGGATGAAAGTTCACTAATCCACATGCTCAAAACTCAGAAACGCATGTTTCTCGAATCCGTCATGCATGTATCATGTACGGAACCCGGAATGCCATGTTGATGGAATTCATGTAAATTATATATCTATTAGGTTGAATACACTCCAGAAGTATTCTTCTGTGAAAAATGAACGAATTTGAAACTTGTGTTAGGGAAAGCTTGTGAAAATGTGTACACGAGTCTATATGAAATTATTCCTTTTATAGAGGATGAAAAATCAGTAATCCACATGGTCACAACTCAGGAATGCATGTATGTCGAATCCGTCATGCATGTAACATGTACGGAACACGGAATATCATGTTGAAGGGATCTATTCAAATTACATATCTCTAGGGTAGAATTCGCTCCAAGAGGGTTTTTCTGGGATCAAAGTGTGATTGTTGAAACTGGTGATAGGAGAAGCAACGAAGTCCAAGGAACTATTTCAAAGTGCATAAGTAACTTGTTTGGTGGTTGAAACATCTGTCATGCGCATGTTCACAGCTCAGAAATGCATGTTTGAGGAATCCGTGATGCATGAAACATGTTCGGAATACGGAATGCCATGGTTATGTAAACAATGTAAAGTACATGTGTATTGGTGAGAATTCGTTCAAAGAGTGTTTTCTACCTCCAAATGTCCGATTTTAGAACCTGGTGATACAAAAAACTTATGAAGTCAATGTAAATATTTCAAAGTGTTATATATGCCTTCTTTGGTGGATGAAAGTTCACTAATCCACATGCTCAAAACTCAGAAACGCATGTTTCTCGAATCCGTCATGCATGTATCATGTACGGAACCCGGAATGCCATGTTGATGGAATTCATGTAAATTATATATCTATTAGGTTGAATACACTCCAGAAGTATTCTTCTGTGAAAAATGAATGAATTCGAAACTTGTGTTAGGGAAAGCTTGTGAAAATGTGTACACGAGTCTATATGAAATTATTCCTTTTATAGAGGATGAAAAATCAGTAATCCACATGGTCACAACTCAGGAATGCATGTATGTCGAATCCGTCATGCATGTAACATGTACGGAACACGGAATTTCATGTTGAAGGACTCTATTCAAATTACATATCTCTAGGGTAGAATTCGCTCCAAGAGGGTTTTTCTGGGATCAAAGTGTGATTCTTGAAACTGGTGATAGGAGAAGCAACGAAGTCCAAGGAACTATTTCAAAGTACATAAGTAACTTGTTTGGTGGTTGAAACATCTGTCATGCGCATGTTCACAGCTCAGAAATGCATGTTTGAGGAATCCGTGATGCATGAAACATGTTCGGAATACGGAATGCCATGGTTATGTAAACAATGTAAAGTACATGTGTATTGGTGAGAATTCGCTCAAACAGTGTTTTCTACTGCAAATGCCCGTAATTAGAACCTGGTGATACAAAAAACTTATGAAGTCAGAGTAAATATTTCAAAGTGTAATATATGCCTTCTTTGGTGGATGAAAGTTCACTAATCCACATGCTCACAACTCAGAAACGCATGTTTCTCGAATCCGTCATGCATGTAACATGTACGGAACCCGGAATGCCATGTTGATGGAATTCATGTAAATTATATATCTATTAGGTTGAATACACTCCAGAAGTATTCTTCTGTGAAAAATGAACGAATTCGAAACTTGTGTTAGGGAAAGCTTGTGAAAATGTGTACACGAGTCTATATGAAATTATTCCTTTTATAGATGATGAAAAATCAGTAATCCACATGGACACAACTCAGGAATGCATGTATGTCGAATCCGTCATGCATGTAACATGTACGGAACACGGAATATCATGTTGAAGGATCTATTCAAATTACATATCTCTAGGGTAGAATTCGCTCCAAGAGGGTTTTCCTGTGATCAAAGTATGATTCTTGAAACTGGTGATAGGAGAAGCAACGAAGTCCAAGGAACTATTTCAAAGTGCATAAGTAACCTGTTTGGTGGTTGAAACATCTGTCATGCGCATGTTCACAGCTCAGAAATGCATGTTTGAGGAATCCGTGATGCATGAAACATGTTCGGAATACGGAATGCCATGGTTATGTAAACAATGTAAAGTACATGTGTATTGGTGAGAATTCGCTCAAAGAGTGTTTTCTACTGCAAATGTCCGTAATTAGAACCTTGTGATACAAAAAACTTATGAAGTCAGAGTAAATATTTCAAAGTGTAATATATGCCTTCTTTGGTGAATGAAAGTTCACTAATCCACATGCTCACAACTCAGAAACGCATGTTTCTCGAATCCGTCATGCATGTATCATGTACGGAACCCGGAATGCCATGTTGATGGAATTCATGTAAATTATATATCTATTAGGTTGAATACACTCCAGAAGTATTCTTCTGTGAAAAATGAACGAATTTGAAACTTGTGTTAGGGAAAGCTTGTGAAAATGTGTACACGAGTCTATATGAAATTATTCCTTTTATAGAGGATGAAAAATCAGTAATCCACATGGTCACAACTCAGGAATGCATGTATGTCGAATCCGTCATGCATGTAACATGTACGGAACACGGAATATCATGTTGAAGGAATCTATTCAAATTACATATCTCTAGGGTAGAATTCGCTCCAAGAGGGTTTTTCTGGGATCAAAGCGTGATTCTTGAAACTGGTGATAGGAGAAGCAACGAAGTCCAAGGAACTATTTCAAAGTGCATAAGTAACTTGTTTGGTGGTTGAAACATCTGTCATGCGCATGTTCACAACTCAGAAATGCATGTTTGAGGAATCCGTGATGCATGAAACATGTTCGGAATACGGAAAGCCATGGTTATGTAAACAATGTAAATTACATGTGTATTGGTGAGAATTCGCTCAAAGAGTGTTTTCTACTGCCAAATGTCCGATTTTAGAACCTGGTGATACCAAAAACTTATGAAGTCAGAGTAAATATTTCAAAGTGTAATATATGCCTTCTTTGGTGGATGAAAGTTCACTAATCCACATGCTCACAACTCAGAAACGCATGTTTCTCGAATCCGTCATGCATGTATCATGTACGGAACCCGGAATGCCATGTTGATGGAATTCATGTAAATTATATATCTATTAGGTTGAATACACTCCAGAAGTATTCTTCTGTGAAAAATGAACGAATTCGAAACTTGTCTTAGGGAAAGCTTGTGAAAATGTGTACACGAGTCTATATGAAATTATTCCTTTTGTAGAGGATGAAAAATCAGTAATCCACATGCTCACAACTCAGGAATGCATGTATGTCGAATCCGTCATGCATGTAACATGTACGGAACACGGAATATCATGTTGAAGGAATCTATTCAAATTACATATCTCTAGGGTAGAATTCGCTCCAAGAGGGTTTTTCTCGGATCAAAGTGTGATTCTTGTAACTGGTGATAGGAGAAGCAACGAAGTCCAAGGAACTATTTCAACGTGCATAAGTAACTTGTTTGGTGGTTGAAACATCTGTCATGCGCATGTTCACAGCTCAGAAATGCATGTTTGAGGAATCCGTGATGCATGAAACATGTTCGGAATACGGAATGCCATGGTTACGTAAACAATGTAAATTACATGTGTATTGGTGAGAATTCGCTCAAAGAGTGTTTTCCACTGCCAAATGTCCGATTTTAGAACCTGGTGATACAAAAAACTTATGAAGTCAGAGTAAATATTTCAAAGTGTAATATATGCCTTCTTTGGTGGATGAAAGTTCACTAATCCACATGCTCAAAACTCAGAAACGCATGTTTCTCGAATCCGTCATGCATGTATCATGTACGGAACCCGGAATGCCATGTTGATGGAATTCATGTAAATTATATATCTATTAGGTTGAATACACTCCAGAAGTATTCTTCTGTGAAAAATGAACGAATTTGAAACTTGTGTTAGGGAAAGCTTGTGAAAATGTGTACACGAGTCTATATGAAATTATTCCTTTTATAGAGGATGAAAAATCAGTAATCCACATGGTCACAACTCAGGAATGCATGTATGTCGAATCCGTCATGCATGTAACATGTACGGAACACGGAATATCATGTTGAAGGGATCTATTCAAATTACATATCTCTAGGGTAGAATTCGCTCCAAGAGGGTTTTTCTGGGATCAAAGTGTGATTGTTGAAACTGGTGATAGGAGAAGCAACGAAGTCCAAGGAACTATTTCAAAGTGCATAAGTAACTTGTTTGGTGGTTGAAACATCTGTCATGCGCATGTTCACAGCTCAGAAATGCATGTTTGAGGAATCCGTGATGCATGAAACATGTTCGGAATACGGAATGCCATGGTTATGTAAACAATGTAAAGTACATGTGTATTGGTGAGAATTCGTTCAAAGAGTGTTTTCTACCTCCAAATGTCCGATTTTAGAACCTGGTGATACAAAAAACTTATGAAGTCAATGTAAATATTTCAAAGTGTTATATATGCCTTCTTTGGTGGATGAAAGTTCACTAATCCACATGCTCAAAACTCAGAAACGCATGTTTCTCGAATCCGTCATGCATGTATCATGTACGGAACCCGGAATGCCATGTTGATGGAATTCATGTAAATTATATATCTATTAGGTTGAATACACTCCAGAAGTATTCTTCTGTGAAAAATGAATGAATTCGAAACTTGTGTTAGGGAAAGCTTGTGAAAATGTGTACACGAGTCTATATGAAATTATTCCTTTTATAGAGGATGAAAAATCAGTAATCCACATGGTCACAACTCAGGAATGCATGTATGTCGAATCCGTCATGCATGTAACATGTACGGAACACGGAATTTCATGTTGAAGGACTCTATTCAAATTACATATCTCTAGGGTAGAATTCGCTCCAAGAGGGTTTTTCTGGGATCAAAGTGTGATTCTTGAAACTGGTGATAGGAGAAGCAACGAAGTCCAAGGAACTATTTCAAAGTACATAAGTAACTTGTTTGGTGGTTGAAACATCTGTCATGCGCATGTTCACAGCTCAGAAATGCATGTTTGAGGAATCCGTGATGCATGAAACATGTTCGGAATACGGAATGCCATGGTTATGTAAACAATGTAAAGTACATGTGTATTGGTGAGAATTCGCTCAAACAGTGTTTTCTACTGCAAATGCCCGTAATTAGAACCTGGTGATACAAAAAACTTATGAAGTCAGAGTAAATATTTCAAAGTGTAATATATGCCTTCTTTGGTGGATGAAAGTTCACTAATCCACATGCTCACAACTCAGAAACGCATGTTTCTCGAATCCGTCATGCATGTAACATGTACGGAACCCGGAATGCCATGTTGATGGAATTCATGTAAATTATATATCTATTAGGTTGAATACACTCCAGAAGTATTCTTCTGTGAAAAATGAACGAATTCGAAACTTGTGTTAGGGAAAGCTTGTGAAAATGTGTACACGAGTCTATATGAAATTATTCCTTTTATAGATGATGAAAAATCAGTAATCCACATGGACACAACTCAGGAATGCATGTATGTCGAATCCGTCATGCATGTAACATGTACGGAACACGGAATATCATGTTGAAGGATCTATTCAAATTACATATCTCTAGGGTAGAATTCGCTCCAAGAGGGTTTTCCTGTGATCAAAGTATGATTCTTGAAACTGGTGATAGGAGAAGCAACGAAGTCCAAGGAACTATTTCAAAGTGCATAAGTAACCTGTTTGGTGGTTGAAACATCTGTCATGCGCATGTTCACAGCTCAGAAATGCATGTTTGAGGAATCCGTGATGCATGAAACATGTTCGGAATACGGAATGCCATGGTTATGTAAACAATGTAAAGTACATGTGTATTGGTGAGAATTCGCTCAAAGAGTGTTTTCTACTGCAAATGTCCGTAATTAGAACCTTGTGATACAAAAAACTTATGAAGTCAGAGTAAATATTTCAAAGTGTAATATATGCCTTCTTTGGTGAATGAAAGTTCACTAATCCACATGCTCACAACTCAGAAACGCATGTTTCTCGAATCCGTCATGCATGTATCATGTACGGAACCCGGAATGCCATGTTGATGGAATTCATGTAAATTATATATCTATTAGGTTGAATACACTCCAGAAGTATTCTTCTGTGAAAAATGAACGAATTTGAAACTTGTGTTAGGGAAAGCTTGTGAAAATGTGTACACGAGTCTATATGAAATTATTCCTTTTATAGAGGATGAAAAATCAGTAATCCACATGGTCACAACTCAGGAATGCATGTATGTCGAATCCGTCATGCATGTAACATGTACGGAACACGGAATATCATGTTGAAGGAATCTATTCAAATTACATATCTCTAGGGTAGAATTCGCTCCAAGAGGGTTTTTCTGGGATCAAAGCGTGATTCTTGAAACTGGTGATAGGAGAAGCAACGAAGTCCAAGGAACTATTTCAAAGTGCATAAGTAACTTGTTTGGTGGTTGAAACATCTGTCATGCGCATGTTCACAACTCAGAAATGCATGTTTGAGGAATCCGTGATGCATGAAACATGTTCGGAATACGGAATGCCATGGTTATGTAAACAATGTAAAGTACATGTGTATTGGTGAGAATTCGTTCAAAGAGTGTTTTCTACCTCCAAATGTCCGATTTTAGAACCTGGTGATACAAAAAACTTATGAAGTCAGAGTAAATATTTCAAAGTGTTATATATGCCTTCTTTGGTGGATGAAAGTTCACTAATCCACATGCTCACAACTCAGAAACGCATGTTTCTTGAATCCGTCATGCATGTATCATGTACGGAACCCGGAATGCCATGTTGATGGAATTCATGTAAATTATATATCTATTAGGTTGAATACACTCCAGAAGTATTCTTCTGTGAAAAATGAATGAATTCGAAACTTGTGTTAGGGAAAGCTTGTGAAAATGTGTACACGAGTCTATATGAAATTATTCCTTTTATAGAGGATGAAAAATCAGTAATCCACATGGTCACAACTCAGTAATGCATGTATGTCGAATCCGTCATGCATGTAACATGTACGGAACACGGAATATCATGTTGAAGGAATCTATTCAAATTACATATCTCTAGGGTAGAATTCGCTCCAAGAGGGTTTTCCTGGGATCAAAGTGTGATTCTTGAAACTGGTGATAGGAGAAGCAACGAAGTCCAAGGAACTATTTCAAAGTGCATAAGTAACTTGTTTGGTGGTTGAAACATCTGTCATGCGCATGTTCACAGCTCAGAAATGCATGTTTGAGGAATCCGTGATGCATGAAACATGTTCGGAATACGGAATGCCATGGTTATGTAAACAATGTAAATTACATGTGTATTGGTGAGAATTCGCTCAAAGAGTGTTTTCTACTGCCAAATGTCCGATTTTAGAACCTGGTGATACAAAAAACTTATGAAGTCAGAGTAAATATTTCAAAGTGTAATATATGCCTTCTTTGGTGGATGAAAGTTCACTAATCCACATGCTCACAACTCAGAAACGCATGTTTCTCGAATCCGTCATGCATGTAACATGTACGGAACCCGGAATGCCATGTTGATGGAATTCATGTAAATTATATATCTATTAGGTTGAATACACTCCAGAAGTATTCTTCTGTGAAAAATGAACGAATTCGAAACTTGTGTTAGGGAAAGCTTGTGAAAATGTGTACACGAGTCTATATGAAATTATTCCTTTTATAGATGATGAAAAATCAGTAATCCACATGGACACAACTCAGGAATGCATGTATGTCGAATCCGTCATGCATGTAACATGTACGGAACACGGAATATCATGTTGAAGGATCTATTCAAATTACATATCTCTAGGGTAGAATTCGCTCCAAGAGGGTTTTCCTGTGATCAAAGTATGATTCTTGAAACTGGTGATAGGAGAAGCAACGAAGTCCAAGGAACTATTTCAAAGTGCATAAGTAACCTGTTTGGTGGTTGAAACATCTGTCATGCGCATGTTCACAGCTCAGAAATGCATGTTTGAGGAATCCGTGATGCATGAAACATGTTCGGAATACGGAATGCCATGGTTATGTAAACAATGTAAAGTACATGTGTATTGGTGAGAATTCGCTCAAAGAGTGTTTTCTACTGCAAATGTCCGTAATTAGAACCTTGTGATACAAAAAACTTATGAAGTCAGAGTAAATATTTCAAAGTGTAATATATGCCTTCTTTGGTGGATGAAAGTTCACTAATCCACATGCTCACAACTCAGAAATGCATGTTTCTCGAATCCGTCATGCATGTAACATGTACGGAACCCGGAATGCCATGTTGATGGAATTCATGTAAATTATATATCTATTAGGTTGAATACACTCCAGAAGTATTCTTCTGTGAAAAATGAACGAATTCGAAACTTGTGTTAGGGAAAGCTTGTGAAAATGTGTACACGAGTCTATATGAAATTATTCCTTTTATAGAGGATGAAAAATCAGTAATCCACATGGTCACAACTCAGGAATGCATGTATGTCGAATCCGTCATGCATGTAACATGTACAGAACACGGAATATCATGTTGAAGGAATCTATTCAAATTACATATCTCTAGGGTAGAATTCGCTCCAAGAGGGTTTTCCTGGGATCAAAGTGTGATTCTTGAAACTGGTGATAGGAGAAGCAACGAAGTCCAAGGAACTATTTCAAAGTGCATAAGTAACTTGTTTGGTGGTTGAAACATCTGTCATGCGCATGTTCACAGCTCAGAAATGCATGTTTGAGGAATCCGTGATGCATGAAACATGTTCGGAATATGGAATGCCATGGTTATGTAAACAATGTAAATTACATGTGTATTGGTGAGAATTCGCTCAAAGAGTGTTTTCTACTGCCAAATGTCCGATTTTAGAACCTGGTGATACAAAAAACTTATGAAGTCAGAGTAAATATTTCAAAGTGTAATATATGCCTTCTTTGGTGAATGAAAGTTCACTAATCCACATGCTCACAACTCAGAAACGCATGTTTCTCGAATCCGTCATGCATGTATCATGTACGGAACCCGGAATGCCATGTTGATGGAATTCATGTAAATTATATATCTATTAGGTTGAATACACTCCAGAAGTATTCTTCTGTGAAAAATGAACGAATTTGAAACTTGTGTTAGGGAAAGCTTGTGAAAATGTGTACACGAGTCTATATGAAATTATTCCTTTTATAGAGGATGAAAAATCAGTAATCCACATGGTCACAACTCAGGAATGCATGTATGTCGAATCCGTCATGCATGTAACATGTACGGAACACGGAATATCATGTTGAAGGAATCTATTCAAATTACATATCTCTAGGGTAGAATTCGCTCCAAGAGGGATTTCCTGGGATCAAAGTGTGATTCTTGAAACTGGTGATAGGAGAAGCAACGAAGTCCAAGGAACTATTTCAAAGTGCATAAGTAACTTGTTTGGTGGTTGAAACATCTGTCATGCGCATGTTCACAGCTCAGAAATGCATGTTTGAGGAATCCCTGATGCATGAAACATGTTCGGAATACGGAATGCCATGGTTATGTAAACAATGCAAATTATATGTGTATTGGAGAGAATTCGCTCAACGAATGTTTTCTACTGCCAAATGTCCGATTTTAGAACCTGGTGATACAAAAAACTTATGAAGTCAGAGTAAATATTTCAAAGTGTAATATATGCCTTCTTTGGTGGATGAAAGTTCACTAATCCACATGCTCACAACTCAGAAACGCATGTTTCTCGAATCCGTCATGCATGTATCATGTACGGAACCCGGAATGCCATGTTGATGGAATTCATGTAAATTAAATATCTATTAGGTTGAATACACTCCAGAAGTATTCTTCTGTGAAAAATGAACGAATTCGAAACTTGTCTTAGGGAAAGCTTGTGAAAATGTGTACACGAGTCTATATGAAATTATTCCTTTTATAGAGGATGAAAAATCAGTAATCCACATGGACACAACTCAGGAATGCATGTTTGTCGAATGTGTCATACATGTAACATGTACGGAACACGGAATATCATGTTGAAGGAATCTATTCAAATTACATATCTCTAGGGTGGAATTCGCTCCAAGAGGGTTTTCCTGGTATCAAAGTGTGATTCTTGAAACTGGTGATAGGAGAAGCAACGAAGTCCAAGGAACTATTTCAAAGTGCATAAGTAACTTGTTTGGTGGTTGAAACATCTGTCATGCGCATGTTCACAGCTCAGAAATGCATGTTTGAGGAATCCGTGATGCATGAAACATGTTCGGAATACGGAATGCCATGGTTATGTAAACAATGTAAATTACATGTGTATTGGTGAGAATTCGCTCAAAGAGTGTTTTCTACTGCCAAATGTCCGATTTTAGAACCTGGTGATACAAAAAACTTATGAAGTCAGAGTAAATATTTCAAAGTGTAATATATGCCTTCTTTGGTGGATGAAAGTTCACTAATCCACATGCTCACAACTCAGAAACGCATGTTTCTCGAATCCGTCATGCATGTATCATGTACGGAACCCGGAATGCCATGTTGATGGAATTCATGTAAATTATATATCTATTAGGTTGAATACACTCCAGAAGTATTCTTCTGTGAAAAATGAACGAATTCGAAACTTGTGTTAGGGAAAGCTTGTGAAAATGTGTACACGAGTCTATATGAAATTATTCCTTTTATAGAGGATGAAAAATCAGTAATCCACATGGTCACAACTCAGGAATGCATGTATGTCGAATCCGTCATGCATGTAACATGTACGGAACACGGAATATCATGTTGAAGGAATCTATTCAAATTACATATCTCTAGGGTAGAATTCGCTCCAAGAGGGTTTTCCTGGGATCAAAGTGTGATTCTTGAAACTGGTGATAGGAGAAGCAACGAAGTCCAAGGAACTATTTCAAAGTGCATAAGTAACTTGTTTGGTGGTTGAAACATCTGTCATGCGCATGTTCACAGCTCAGAAATGCATGTTTGAGGAATCCCTGATGCATGAAACATGTTCGGAATACGGAATGCCATGGTTATGTAAACAATGCAAATTACATGTGTATTGGAGAGAATTCGCTCAACGAATGTTTTCTACTGCCAAATGTCCGATTTTAGAACCTGGTGATACAAAAAACTTATGAAGTCAGAGTAAATATTTCAAAGTGTAATATATGCCTTCTTTGGTGGATGAAAGTTCACTAATCCACATGCTCACAACTCAGAAACGCATGTTTCTCGAATCCGTCATGCATGTATCATGTACGGAACCCGGAATGCCATGTTGATGGAATTCATGTAAATTAAATATCTATTAGGTTGAATACACTCCAGAAGTATTCTTCTGTGAAAAATGAACGAATTCGAAACTTGTCTTAGGGAAAGCTTGTGAAAATGTGTACACGAGTCTATATGAAATTATTCCTTTTATAGAGGATGAAAAATCAGTAATCCACATGGACACAACTCAGGAATGCATGTTTGTCGAATGTGTCATTCATGTAACATGTACGGAACACGGAATATCATGTTGAAGGAATCTATTCAAATTACATATCTCTAGGGTAGAATTCGCTCCAAGAGGGTTTTCCTGGTATCAAAGTGTGATTCTTGAAACTGGTGATAGGAGAAGCAACGAAGTCCAAGGAACTATTTCAAAGTGCATAAGTAACTTGTTTGGTGGTTGAAACATCTGTCATGCGCATGTTCACAGCTCAGAAATGCATGTTTGAGGAATCCCTGATGCATGAAACATGTTCGGAATACGGAATGCCATGGTTATGTAAACAATGTAAATTACATGTGTATTGGTGAGAATTCGCTCAAAGAGTGTTTTCTACTGCCAAATGTCCGATTTTAGAACCTGGTGATACAAAAAACTTATGAAGTCAGAGTAAATATTTCAAAGTGTAATATATGCCTTCTTTGGTGGATGAAAGTTCACTAATCCACATGCTCACAACTCAGAAACGCATGTTTCTCGAATCCGTCATGCATGTATCATGTACGGAACCCGGAATGCCATGTTGATGGAATTCATGTAAATTATATATCTATTAGGTTGAATACACTCCAGAAGTATTCTTCTGTGAAAAATGAACGAATTTGAAACTTGTGTTAGGGAAAGATTGTGAAAATGTGTACACGAGTCTATATGAAATTATTCCTTTTATAGAGGATGAAAAATCAGTAATCCACATGGTCACAACTCAGTAATGCATGTATGTCGAATCCGTCATGCATGTAACATGTACGGAACACGGAATATCATGTTGAAGGAATCTATTCAAATTACATATCTCTAGGGTAGAATTCGCTCCAAGAGGGTTTTTCTGGGATCAAAGTGTGATTCTTGAAACTGGTGATAGGAGAAGCAACGAAGTCCAAGGAACTATTTCAAAGTGCATAAGTAACTTGTTTGGTGGTTGAAACATCTGTCATGCGCATGTTCACAGCTCAGAAATGCATGTTTGAGGAATCCGTGATGCATGAAACATGTTCGGAATACGGAATGCCATGGTTATGTAAACAATGTAAAGTACATGTGTATTGGTGAGAATTCGCTCAAAGAGTGTTTTCTACCTCCAAATGTCCGATTTTAGAACCTGGTGATACAAAAAACTTATGAAGTCAGAGTAAATATTTCAAAGTGTAATATATGCCTTCTTTGGTGGATGAAAGTTCACTAATCCACATGCTCACAACTCAGAAATGCATGTTTCTCGAATCCGTCATGAATGTATCATGTACGGAACCCGGAATGCCATGTTGATGGAATTCATGTAAATTATATATCTATTAGGTTGAATACACTCCAGAAGTATTCTTCTGTGAAAAATGAATGAATTCGAAACTTGTGTTAGGGAAAGCTTGTGAAAATGTGTACACGAGTCTATATGAAATTATTCCTTTTATAGAGGATGAAAAATCAGTAATCCACATGGTCACAACTCAGGAATGCATGTATGTCGAATCCGTCATGCATGTAACATGTACGGAACACGGAATATCATGTTGAAGGAATCTATTCAAATTACATATCTCTAGGGTAGAATTCGCTCCAAGAGGGTTTTCCTGGGATCAAAGTGTGATTCTTGAAACTGGTGATAGGAGAAGCAACGAAGTCCAAGGAACTATTTCAAAGTGCATAAGTAACTTGTTTGGTGGTTGAAACATCTCTCATGCGCATGTTCACAGCTCAGAAATGCATGTTTCTCGAATCCGTCATGCATGTAACATGTACGGAACCCGGAATGCCATGTTGATGGAATTCATGTAAATTAAATATCTATTAGGTTGAATACACTCCAGAAGTATTCTTCTGTGATAAATGAACGAATTCGAAACTTGTCTTAGGGAAAGCTTGTGAAAATGTGTACACGAGTCTATATGAAATTATTCCTTTTATAGAGGATGAAAAATCAGTAATCCACATGGACACAACTCAGGAATGCATGTTTGTCGAATGTGTCATACATGTAACATGTACGGAACACGGAATATCATGTTGAAGGAATCTATTCAAATTACATATCTCTAGGGTAGAATTCGCTCCAAGAGGGTTTTCCTGGTATCAAAGTGTGATTCTTGAAACTGGTGATAGGAGAAGCAACGAAGTCCAAGGAACTATTTCAAAGTGCATAAGTAACTTGTTTGGTGGTTGAAACATCTGTCATGCGCATGTTCACAGCTCAGAAATGCATGTTTGAGGAATCCGTGATGCATGAAACATGTTCGGAATACGGAATGCCATGGTTATGTAAACAATGTAAATTACATGTGTATTGGTGAGAATTCGCTCAAAGAGTGTTTTCTACTGCCAAATGTCCGATTTTAGAACCTGGTGATACAAAAAACTTATGAAGTCAGAGTAAATATTTCAAAGTGTAATATATGCCTTCTTTGGTGGATGAAAGTTCACTAATCCACATGCTCACAACTCAGAAACGCATGTTTCTCGAATCCGTCATGCATGTATCATGTACGGAACCCGGAATGCCATGTTGATGGAATTCATGTAAATTATATATCTATTAGGTTGAATACACTCCAGAAGTATTCTTCTGTGAAAAATGAACGAATTTGAAACTTGTGTTAGGGAAAGCTTGTGAAAATGTGTACACGAGTCTATATGAAATTATTCCTTTTATAGAGGATGAAAAATCAGTAATCCACATGGTCACAACTCAGGAATGCATGTATGTCGAACCGTCATGCATGTAACATGTACGGAACACGGAATATCATGTTGAAGGAATCTATTCAAATTACATATCTCTAGGGTAGAATTCGCTCCAAGAGGGTTTTCCTGGGATCAAAGTGTGATTCTTGAAACTGGTGATAGGAGAAGCAACGAAGTCCAAGGAACTATTTCAAAGTGCATAAGTAACTTGTTTGGTGGTTGAAACATCTGTCATGCGCATGTTCACAGCTCAGAAATGCATGTTTGAGGAATCCGTGATGCATGAAACATGTTCGGAATACGGAATGCCATGGTTATGTAAACAATGCAAATTACATGTGTATTGGAGAGAATTCGCTCAACGAAAGTTTTCTACTGCCAAATGTCCGATTTTAGAACCTGGTGATACAAAAAACTTATGAAGTCAGAGTAAATATTTCAAAGTGTAATATATGCCTTCTTTGGTGGATGAAAGTTCACTAATCCACATGCTCACAACTCAGAAACGCATGTTTCTCGAATCCGTGATGCATGTATCATGTACGGAACCCGGAATGCCATGTTGATGGAATTCATGTAAATTATATATCTATTAGGTTGAATACACTCCAGAAGTATTCTTCTGTGAAAAATGAACGAATTTGAAACTTGTGTTAGGGAAAGCTTGTGAAAATGTGTACACGAGTCTATATGAAATTATTCCTTTTATAGAGGATGAAAAATCAGTAATCCACATGGTCACAACTCAGTAATGCATGTATGTCAAATCCGTCATGCATGTAACATGTACGGAACACGGAATATCATGTTGAAGGAATCTATTCAAATTACATATCTCTAGGGTAGAATTCGCTCCAAGAGGGTTTTTCTGGGATCAAAGTGTGATTCTTGAAACTGGTGATAGGAGAAGCAACGAAGTCCAAGGAACTATTTCAAAGTGCATAAGTAACTTGTTTGGTGGTTGAAACATCTGTCATGCGCATGTTCACAGCTCAGAAATGCATGTTTGAGGAATCCGTGATGCATGAAACATGTTCGGAATACGGAATGCCATGGTTATGTAAACAATGTAAAGTACATGTGTATTGGTGAGAATTCGCTCAAAGAGTGTTTTCTACCTCCAAATGTCCGATTTTAGAACCTGGTGATACAAAAAACTTATGAAGTCAGAGTAAATATTTCAAAGTGTAATATATGCCTTCTTTGGTGGATGAAAGTTCACTAATCCACATGCTCACAACTCAGAAATGCATGTTTCTCGAATCCGTCATGCATGTATCATGTACGGAACCCGGAATTCCATGTTGATGGAATTCATGTAAATTATATATCTATTAGGTTGAATACACTCCAGAAGTATTCTTCTGTGAAAAATGAATGAATTCGAAACTTGTGTTAGGGAAAGCTTGTGAAAATGTGTACACGAGTCTATATGAAATTATTCCTTTTATAGAGGATGAAAAATCAGTAATCCACATGGTCACAACTCAGGAATGCATGTATGTCGAATCCGTCATGCATGTAACATGTACGGAACACGGAATATCATGTTGAAGGAATCTATTCAAATTACATATCTCTAGGGTATAATTCGCTCCAAGAGGGTTTTTCTGGGATCAAAGTGTGATTCTTGAAACTGGTGATAGGAGAAGCAACGAAGTCCAAGGAACTATTTCAAAGTGCATAAATAACTTGTTTGGTGGTTGAAACATCTGTCATGCGCATGTTCACAGCTCAGAAATGCATGTTTGAGGAATCCGTGATGCATGAAACATGTTCGGAATACGGAATGCCATGGTTATGTAAACAATGTAAATTACATGTGTATTGGTGAGAATTCGCTCAAAGAGTGTTTTCTACTGTCAAATGTCCGATTTTAGAACCTGGTGATACAAAAAACTTATGAAGTCAGAGTAAATATTTCAAAGTGTAATATATGCCTTCTTTGGTGGATGAAAGTTCACTAATCCACATGCTCACAACTCAGAAACGCATGTTTCTCGAATCCGTCATGCATATAACATGTACGGAACCCGGAATGCCATGTTGATGGAATTCATGTAAATTAAATATCTATTAGGTTGAATACACTCCAGAAGTATTCTTCTGTGAAAAATGAACGAATTTGAAACTTGTGTTAGGGAAAGCTTGTGAAAATGTGTACACGAGTCTATATGAAATTATTCCTTTTATAGAGGATGAAAAATCAGTAATCCACATGGTCACAACTCAGGAATGCATGTATGTCGAATCCGTCATGCATGTAACATGTACGGAACACGGAATATCATGTTGAAGGAATCTATTCAAATTACATATCTCTAGGGTATAATTCGCTCCAAGAGGGTTTTTCTGGGATCAAAGTGTGATTCTTGAAACTGGTGATAGGAGAAGCAACGAAGTCCAAGGAACTATTTCAAAGTGCATAAGTAACTTGTTTGGTGGTTGAAACATCTGTCATGCGCATGTTCACAGCTCAGAAATGCATGTTTGAGGAATCCGTGATGCATGAAACATGTTCGGAATACGGAATGCCATGGTTATGTAAACAATGTAAAGTACATGTGTATTGGTGAGAATTCGCTCAAAGAGTGTTTTCTACCTCCAAATGTCCGATTTTAGAACCTGGTGATACAAAAAACTTATGAAGTCAGAGTAAATATTTCAAAGTGTAATATATGCCTTCTTTGGTGGATGAAAGTTCACTAATCCACATGCTCACAACTCAGAAATGCATGTTTCTCGAATCCGTCATGCATGTATCATGTACGGAACCCGGAATGCCATGTTGATGGAATTCATGTAAATTATATATCTATTAGGTTGAATACACTCCAGAAGTATTCTTCTGTGAAAAATGAATGAATTCGAAACTTGTGTTAGGGAAAGCTTGTGAAAATGTGTACACGAGTCTATATGAAATTATTCCTTTTATAGAGGATGAAAAATCAGTAATCCACATGCTCACAACTCAGGAATGCATGTATGTCGAATCCGTCATGCATGTAACATGTACGGAACACGGAATATCATGTTGAAGGAATCTATTCAAATTACATATCTCTAGGGTAGAATTCGCTCCAAGAGGGTTTTTCTGGGATCAAAGTGTGATTCTTGAAACTGGTGATAGGAGAAGCAACGAAGTCCAAGGAACTATTTCAAAGTGCATAAGTAACTTGTTTGGTGGTTGAAACATCTGTCATGCGCATGTTCACAGCTCAGAAATGCATGTTTGAGGAATCCGTGATGCATGAAACATGTTCGGAATACGGAATGCCATGGTTATGTAAACAATGTAAAGTACATGTGTATTGGTGAGAATTCGCTCAAAGAGTGTTTTCTACCTCCAAATGTCCGATTTTAGAACCTGGTGATACAAAAAACTTATGAAGTCAGAGTAAATATTTCAAAGTGTAATATATGCCTTCTTTGGTGGATGAAAGTTCACTAATCCACATGCTCACAACTCAGAAATGCATGTTTCTCGAATCCGTCATGAATGTATCATGTACGGAACCCGGAATGCCATGTTGATGGAATTCATGTAAATTATATATCTATTAGGTTGAATACACTCCAGAAGTATTCTTCTGTGAAAAATGAATGAATTCGAAACTTGTGTTAGGGAAAGCTTGTGAAAATGTGTACACGAGTCTATATGAAATTATTCCTTTTATAGAGGATGAAAAATCAGTAATCCACATGGTCACAACTCAGGAATGCATGTATGTCGAATCCGTCATGCATGTAACATGTACGGAACACGGAATATCATGTTGAAGGAATCTATTCAAATTACATATCTCTAGGGTAGAATTCGCTCCAAGAGGGTTTTCCTGGGATCAAAGTGTGATTCTTGAAACTGGTGATAGGAGAAGCAACGAAGTCCAAGGAACTATTTCAAAGTGCATAAGTAACTTGTTTGGTGGTTGAAACATCTCTCATGCGCATGTTCACAGCTCAGAAATGCATGTTTCTCGAATCCGTCATGCATGTAACATGTACGGAACCCGGAATGCCATGTTGATGGAATTCATGTAAATTAAATATCTATTAGGTTGAATACACTCCAGAAGTATTCTTCTGTGATAAATGAACGAATTCGAAACTTGTCTTAGGGAAAGCTTGTGAAAATGTGTACACGAGTCTATATGAAATTATTCCTTTTATAGAGGATGAAAAATCAGTAATCCACATGGACACAACTCAGGAATGCATGTTTGTCGAATGTGTCATACATGTAACATGTACGGAACACGGAATATCATGTTGAAGGAATCTATTCAAATTACATATCTCTAGGGTAGAATTCGCTCCAAGAGGGTTTTCCTGGTATCAAAGTGTGATTCTTGAAACTGGTGATAGGAGAAGCAACGAAGTCCAAGGAACTATTTCAAAGTGCATAAGTAACTTGTTTGGTGGTTGAAACATCTGTCATGCGCATGTTCACAGCTCAGAAATGCATGTTTGAGGAATCCGTGATGCATGAAACATGTTCGGAATACGGAATGCCATGGTTATGTAAACAATGTAAATTACATGTGTATTGGTGAGAATTCGCTCAAAGAGTGTTTTCTACTGCCAAATGTCCGATTTTAGAACCTGGTGATACAAAAAACTTATGAAGTCAGAGTAAATATTTCAAAGTGTAATATATGCCTTCTTTGGTGGATGAAAGTTCACTAATCCACATGCTCACAACTCAGAAACGCATGTTTCTCGAATCCGTCATGCATGTATCATGTACGGAACCCGGAATGCCATGTTGATGGAATTCATGTAAATTATATATCTATTAGGTTGAATACACTCCAGAAGTATTCTTCTGTGAAAAATGAACGAATTTGAAACTTGTGTTAGGGAAAGCTTGTGAAAATGTGTACACGAGTCTATATGAAATTATTCCTTTTATAGAGGATGAAAAATCAGTAATCCACATGGTCACAACTCAGGAATGCATGTATGTCGAACCGTCATGCATGTAACATGTACGGAACACGGAATATCATGTTGAAGGAATCTATTCAAATTACATATCTCTAGGGTAGAATTCGCTCCAAGAGGGTTTTCCTGGGATCAAAGTGTGATTCTTGAAACTGGTGATAGGAGAAGCAACGAAGTCCAAGGAACTATTTCAAAGTGCATAAGTAACTTGTTTGGTGGTTGAAACATCTGTCATGCGCATGTTCACAGCTCAGAAATGCATGTTTGAGGAATCCGTGATGCATGAAACATGTTCGGAATACGGAATGCCATGGTTATGTAAACAATGCAAATTACATGTGTATTGGAGAGAATTCGCTCAACGAAAGTTTTCTACTGCCAAATGTCCGATTTTAGAACCTGGTGATACAAAAAACTTATGAAGTCAGAGTAAATATTTCAAAGTGTAATATATGCCTTCTTTGGTGGATGAAAGTTCACTAATCCACATGCTCACAACTCAGAAACGCATGTTTCTCGAATCCGTGATGCATGTATCATGTACGGAACCCGGAATGCCATGTTGATGGAATTCATGTAAATTATATATCTATTAGGTTGAATACACTCCAGAAGTATTCTTCTGTGAAAAATGAACGAATTTGAAACTTGTGTTAGGGAAAGCTTGTGAAAATGTGTACACGAGTCTATATGAAATTATTCCTTTTATAGAGGATGAAAAATCAGTAATCCACATGGTCACAACTCAGTAATGCATGTATGTCAAATCCGTCATGCATGTAACATGTACGGAACACGGAATATCATGTTGAAGGAATCTATTCAAATTACATATCTCTAGGGTAGAATTCGCTCCAAGAGGGTTTTTCTGGGATCAAAGTGTGATTCTTGAAACTGGTGATAGGAGAAGCAACGAAGTCCAAGGAACTATTTCAAAGTGCATAAGTAACTTGTTTGGTGGTTGAAACATCTGTCATGCGCATGTTCACAGCTCAGAAATGCATGTTTGAGGAATCCGTGATGCATGAAACATGTTCGGAATACGGAATGCCATGGTTATGTAAACAATGTAAAGTACATGTGTATTGGTGAGAATTCGCTCAAAGAGTGTTTTCTACCTCCAAATGTCCGATTTTAGAACCTGGTGATACAAAAAACTTATGAAGTCAGAGTAAATATTTCAAAGTGTAATATATGCCTTCTTTGGTGGATGAAAGTTCACTAATCCACATGCTCACAACTCAGAAATGCATGTTTCTCGAATCCGTCATGCATGTATCATGTACGGAACCCGGAATTCCATGTTGATGGAATTCATGTAAATTATATATCTATTAGGTTGAATACACTCCAGAAGTATTCTTCTGTGAAAAATGAATGAATTCGAAACTTGTGTTAGGGAAAGCTTGTGAAAATGTGTACACGAGTCTATATGAAATTATTCCTTTTATAGAGGATGAAAAATCAGTAATCCACATGGTCACAACTCAGGAATGCATGTATGTCGAATCCGTCATGCATGTAACATGTACGGAACACGGAATATCATGTTGAAGGAATCTATTCAAATTACATATCTCTAGGGTATAATTCGCTCCAAGAGGGTTTTTCTGGGATCAAAGTGTGATTCTTGAAACTGGTGATAGGAGAAGCAACGAAGTCCAAGGAACTATTTCAAAGTGCATAAATAACTTGTTTGGTGGTTGAAACATCTGTCATGCGCATGTTCACAGCTCAGAAATGCATGTTTGAGGAATCCGTGATGCATGAAACATGTTCGGAATACGGAATGCCATGGTTATGTAAACAATGTAAATTACATGTGTATTGGTGAGAATTCGCTCAAAGAGTGTTTTCTACTGTCAAATGTCCGATTTTAGAACCTGGTGATACAAAAAACTTATGAAGTCAGAGTAAATATTTCAAAGTGTAATATATGCCTTCTTTGGTGGATGAAAGTTCACTAATCCACATGCTCACAACTCAGAAACGCATGTTTCTCGAATCCGTCATGCATATAACATGTACGGAACCCGGAATGCCATGTTGATGGAATTCATGTAAATTAAATATCTATTAGGTTGAATACACTCCAGAAGTATTCTTCTGTGAAAAATGAACGAATTTGAAACTTGTGTTAGGGAAAGCTTGTGAAAATGTGTACACGAGTCTATATGAAATTATTCCTTTTATAGAGGATGAAAAATCAGTAATCCACATGGTCACAACTCAGGAATGCATGTATGTCGAATCCGTCATGCATGTAACATGTACGGAACACGGAATATCATGTTGAAGGAATCTATTCAAATTACATATCTCTAGGGTATAATTCGCTCCAAGAGGGTTTTTCTGGGATCAAAGTGTGATTCTTGAAACTGGTGATAGGAGAAGCAACGAAGTCCAAGGAACTATTTCAAAGTGCATAAGTAACTTGTTTGGTGGTTGAAACATCTGTCATGCGCATGTTCACAGCTCAGAAATGCATGTTTGAGGAATCCGTGATGCATGAAACATGTTCGGAATACGGAATGCCATGGTTATGTAAACAATGTAAAGTACATGTGTATTGGTGAGAATTCGCTCAAAGAGTGTTTTCTACCTCCAAATGTCCGATTTTAGAACCTGGTGATACAAAAAACTTATGAAGTCAGAGTAAATATTTCAAAGTGTAATATATGCCTTCTTTGGTGGATGAAAGTTCACTAATCCACATGCTCACAACTCAGAAATGCATGTTTCTCGAATCCGTCATGCATGTATCATGTACGGAACCCGGAATGCCATGTTGATGGAATTCATGTAAATTATATATCTATTAGGTTGAATACACTCCAGAAGTATTCTTCTGTGAAAAATGAATGAATTCGAAACTTGTGTTAGGGAAAGCTTGTGAAAATGTGTACACGAGTCTATATGAAATTATTCCTTTTATAGAGGATGAAAAATCAGTAATCCACATGCTCACAACTCAGGAATGCATGTATGTCGAATCCGTCATGCATGTAACATGTACGGAACACGGAATATCATGTTGAAGGAATCTATTCAAATTACATATCTCTAGGGTAGAATTCGCTCCAAGAGGGTTTTTCTGGGATCAAAGTGTGATTCTTGAAACTGGTGATAGGAGAAGCAACGAAGTCCAAGGAACTATTTCAAAGTGCATAAGTAACTTGTTTGGTGGTTGAAACATCTGTCATGCGCATGTTCACAGCTCAGAAATGCATGTTTGAGGAATCCGTGATGCATGAAACATGTTCGGAATACGGAATGCCATGGTTATGTAAACAATGTAAAGTACATGTGTATTGGTGAGAATTCGCTCAAAGAGTGTTTTCTACCTCCAAATGTCCGATTTTAGAACCTGGTGATACAAAAAACTTATGAAGTCAGAGTAAATATTTCAAAGTGTAATATATGCCTTCTTTGGTGGATGAAAGTTCACTAATCCACATGCTCACAACTCAGAAATGCATGTTTCTCGAATCCGTCATGAATGTATCATGTACGGAACCCGGAATGCCATGTTGATGGAATTCATGTAAATTATATATCTATTAGGTTGAATACACTCCAGAAGTATTCTTCTGTGAAAAATGAATGAATTCGAAACTTGTGTTAGGGAAAGCTTGTGAAAATGTGTACACGAGTCTATATGAAATTATTCCTTTTATAGAGGATGAAAAATCAGTAATCCACATGGTCACAACTCAGGAATGCATGTATGTCGAATCCGTCATGCATGTAACATGTACGGAACACGGAATATCATGTTGAAGGAATCTATTCAAATTACATATCTCTAGGGTAGAATTCGCTCCAAGAGGGTTTTCCTGGGATCAAAGTGTGATTCTTGAAACTGGTGATAGGAGAAGCAACGAAGTCCAAGGAACTATTTCAAAGTGCATAAGTAACTTGTTTGGTGGTTGAAACATCTCTCATGCGCATGTTCACAGCTCAGAAATGCATGTTTCTCGAATCCGTCATGCATGTAACATGTACGGAACCCGGAATGCCATGTTGATGGAATTCATGTAAATTAAATATCTATTAGGTTGAATACACTCCAGAAGTATTCTTCTGTGATAAATGAACGAATTCGAAACTTGTCTTAGGGAAAGCTTGTGAAAATGTGTACACGAGTCTATATGAAATTATTCCTTTTATAGAGGATGAAAAATCAGTAATCCACATGGACACAACTCAGGAATGCATGTTTGTCGAATGTGTCATACATGTAACATGTACGGAACACGGAATATCATGTTGAAGGAATCTATTCAAATTACATATCTCTAGGGTAGAATTCGCTCCAAGAGGGTTTTCCTGGTATCAAAGTGTGATTCTTGAAACTGGTGATAGGAGAAGCAACGAAGTCCAAGGAACTATTTCAAAGTGCATAAGTAACTTGTTTGGTGGTTGAAACATCTGTCATGCGCATGTTCACAGCTCAGAAATGCATGTTTGAGGAATCCGTGATGCATGAAACATGTTCGGAATACGGAATGCCATGGTTATGTAAACAATGTAAATTACATGTGTATTGGTGAGAATTCGCTCAAAGAGTGTTTTCTACTGCCAAATGTCCGATTTTAGAACCTGGTGATACAAAAAACTTATGAAGTCAGAGTAAATATTTCAAAGTGTAATATATGCCTTCTTTGGTGGATGAAAGTTCACTAATCCACATGCTCACAACTCAGAAACGCATGTTTCTCGAATCCGTCATGCATGTATCATGTACGGAACCCGGAATGCCATGTTGATGGAATTCATGTAAATTATATATCTATTAGGTTGAATACACTCCAGAAGTATTCTTCTGTGAAAAATGAACGAATTTGAAACTTGTGTTAGGGAAAGCTTGTGAAAATGTGTACACGAGTCTATATGAAATTATTCCTTTTATAGAGGATGAAAAATCAGTAATCCACATGGTCACAACTCAGGAATGCATGTATGTCGAACCGTCATGCATGTAACATGTACGGAACACGGAATATCATGTTGAAGGAATCTATTCAAATTACATATCTCTAGGGTAGAATTCGCTCCAAGAGGGTTTTCCTGGGATCAAAGTGTGATTCTTGAAACTGGTGATAGGAGAAGCAACGAAGTCCAAGGAACTATTTCAAAGTGCATAAGTAACTTGTTTGGTGGTTGAAACATCTGTCATGCGCATGTTCACAGCTCAGAAATGCATGTTTGAGGAATCCGTGATGCATGAAACATGTTCGGAATACGGAATGCCATGGTTATGTAAACAATGCAAATTACATGTGTATTGGAGAGAATTCGCTCAACGAAAGTTTTCTACTGCCAAATGTCCGATTTTAGAACCTGGTGATACAAAAAACTTATGAAGTCAGAGTAAATATTTCAAAGTGTAATATATGCCTTCTTTGGTGGATGAAAGTTCACTAATCCACATGCTCACAACTCAGAAACGCATGTTTCTCGAATCCGTGATGCATGTATCATGTACGGAACCCGGAATGCCATGTTGATGGAATTCATGTAAATTATATATCTATTAGGTTGAATACACTCCAGAAGTATTCTTCTGTGAAAAATGAACGAATTTGAAACTTGTGTTAGGGAAAGCTTGTGAAAATGTGTACACGAGTCTATATGAAATTATTCCTTTTATAGAGGATGAAAAATCAGTAATCCACATGGTCACAACTCAGTAATGCATGTATGTCAAATCCGTCATGCATGTAACATGTACGGAACACGGAATATCATGTTGAAGGAATCTATTCAAATTACATATCTCTAGGGTAGAATTCGCTCCAAGAGGGTTTTTCTGGGATCAAAGTGTGATTCTTGAAACTGGTGATAGGAGAAGCAACGAAGTCCAAGGAACTATTTCAAAGTGCATAAGTAACTTGTTTGGTGGTTGAAACATCTGTCATGCGCATGTTCACAGCTCAGAAATGCATGTTTGAGGAATCCGTGATGCATGAAACATGTTCGGAATACGGAATGCCATGGTTATGTAAACAATGTAAAGTACATGTGTATTGGTGAGAATTCGCTCAAAGAGTGTTTTCTACCTCCAAATGTCCGATTTTAGAACCTGGTGATACAAAAAACTTATGAAGTCAGAGTAAATATTTCAAAGTGTAATATATGCCTTCTTTGGTGGATGAAAGTTCACTAATCCACATGCTCACAACTCAGAAATGCATGTTTCTCGAATCCGTCATGCATGTATCATGTACGGAACCCGGAATTCCATGTTGATGGAATTCATGTAAATTATATATCTATTAGGTTGAATACACTCCAGAAGTATTCTTCTGTGAAAAATGAATGAATTCGAAACTTGTGTTAGGGAAAGCTTGTGAAAATGTGTACACGAGTCTATATGAAATTATTCCTTTTATAGAGGATGAAAAATCAGTAATCCACATGGTCACAACTCAGGAATGCATGTATGTCGAATCCGTCATGCATGTAACATGTACGGAACACGGAATATCATGTTGAAGGAATCTATTCAAATTACATATCTCTAGGGTATAATTCGCTCCAAGAGGGTTTTTCTGGGATCAAAGTGTGATTCTTGAAACTGGTGATAGGAGAAGCAACGAAGTCCAAGGAACTATTTCAAAGTGCATAAATAACTTGTTTGGTGGTTGAAACATCTGTCATGCGCATGTTCACAGCTCAGAAATGCATGTTTGAGGAATCCGTGATGCATGAAACATGTTCGGAATACGGAATGCCATGGTTATGTAAACAATGTAAATTACATGTGTATTGGTGAGAATTCGCTCAAAGAGTGTTTTCTACTGTCAAATGTCCGATTTTAGAACCTGGTGATACAAAAAACTTATGAAGTCAGAGTAAATATTTCAAAGTGTAATATATGCCTTCTTTGGTGGATGAAAGTTCACTAATCCACATGCTCACAACTCAGAAACGCATGTTTCTCGAATCCGTCATGCATATAACATGTACGGAACCCGGAATGCCATGTTGATGGAATTCATGTAAATTAAATATCTATTAGGTTGAATACACTCCAGAAGTATTCTTCTGTGAAAAATGAACGAATTTGAAACTTGTGTTAGGGAAAGCTTGTGAAAATGTGTACACGAGTCTATATGAAATTATTCCTTTTATAGAGGATGAAAAATCAGTAATCCACATGGTCACAACTCAGGAATGCATGTATGTCGAATCCGTCATGCATGTAACATGTACGGAACACGGAATATCATGTTGAAGGAATCTATTCAAATTACATATCTCTAGGGTATAATTCGCTCCAAGAGGGTTTTTCTGGGATCAAAGTGTGATTCTTGAAACTGGTGATAGGAGAAGCAACGAAGTCCAAGGAACTATTTCAAAGTGCATAAGTAACTTGTTTGGTGGTTGAAACATCTGTCATGCGCATGTTCACAGCTCAGAAATGCATGTTTGAGGAATCCGTGATGCATGAAACATGTTCGGAATACGGAATGCCATGGTTATGTAAACAATGTAAAGTACATGTGTATTGGTGAGAATTCGCTCAAAGAGTGTTTTCTACCTCCAAATGTCCGATTTTAGAACCTGGTGATACAAAAAACTTATGAAGTCAGAGTAAATATTTCAAAGTGTAATATATGCCTTCTTTGGTGGATGAAAGTTCACTAATCCACATGCTCACAACTCAGAAACGCATGTTTCTCGAATCCGTCATGCATGTATCATGTACGGAACCCGGAATGCCATGTTGATGGAATTCATGTAAATTATATATCTATTAGGTTGAATACACTCCAGAAGTATTCTTCTGTGAAAAATGAACGAATTTGAAACTTGTGTTAGGGAAAGCTTGTGAAAATGTGTACACGAGTCTATATGAAATTATTCCTTTTATAGAGGATGAAAAATCAGTAATCCACATGTTCACAACTCAGGAATGCATGTATGTCGAATCCGTCATGCATGTAACATGTACGGAACACGGAATATCATGTTGAAGGAATCTATTCAAATTACATATCTCTAGGGTAGAATTCGCTCCAAGAGGGTTTTTCTGGGATCAAAGTGTGATTCTTGAAACTGGTGATAGGAGAAGCAACGAAGTCCAAGGAACTATTTCAAAGTGCATAAGTAACTTGTTTGGTGGTTGAAACATCTGTCATGCGCATGTTCACAGCTCAGAAATGCATGTTTGAGGAATCCGTGATGCATGAAACATGTTCGGAATACGGAATGCCATGGTTATGTAAACAATGTAAAGTACATGTGTATTGGTGAGAATTCGCTCAAAGAGTGTTTTCTACCTCCAAATGTCCGATTTTAGAACCTGGTGATACAAAAAACTTATGAAGTCAGAGTAAATATTTCAAAGTGTAATATATGCCTTCTTTGGTGGATGAAAGTTCACTAATCCACATGCTCACAACTCAGAAATGCATGTTTCTCGAATCCGTCATGCATGTATCATGTACGGAACCCGGAATGCCATGTTGATGGAATTCATGTAAATTATATATCTATTAGGTTGAATACACTCCAGAAGTATTCTTCTGTGAAAAATGAATGAATTCGAAACTTGTGTTAGGGAAAGCTTGTGAAAATGTGTACACGAGTCTATATGAAATTATTCCTTTTATAGAGGATGAAAAATCAGTAATCCACATGGTCACAACTCAGGAATGCATGTATGTCGAATCCGTCATGCATGTAACATGTACGGAACACGGAATATCATGTTGAAGGCATCTATTCAAATTACATATCTCTAGGGTAGAATTCGCTCCAAGAGGGTTTTTCTGGGATCAAAGTGTGATTCTTGAAACTGGTGATAGGAGAAGCAACGAAGTCCAAGGAACTATTTCAAAGTGCATAAGTAACTTGTTTGGTGGTTGAAACATCTGTCATGCGCATGTTCACAGCTCAGAAATGCATGTTTGAGGAATCCGTGATGCATGAAACATGTTCGGAATACGGAATGCCATGGTTATGTAAACAATGTAAATTACATGTGTATTGGTGAGAATTCGCTCAAAGAGTGTTTTCTACTGCCAAATGTCCGATTTTAGAACCTGGTGATACAAAAAACTTATGAAGTCAGAGTAAATATTTCAAAGTGTAATATATGCCTTCTTTGGTGGATGAAAGTTCACTAATCCACATGCTCACAACTCAGAAACGCATGTTTCTCGAATCCGTCATGCATATAACATGTACGGAACCCGGAATGCCATGTTGATGGAATTCATGTAAATTAAATATCTATTAGGTTGAATACACTCCAGAAGTATTCTTCTGTGAAAAATGAACGAATTCGAAACTTGTCTTAGGGAAAGCTTGTGAAAATGTGTACACGAGTCTATATGAAATTATTCCTTTTATAGAGGATGAAAAATCAGTAATCCACATGGACACAACTCAGGAATGCATGTTTGTCGAATGTGTCATACATGTAACATGTACGGAACACGGAATATCATGTTGAAGGAATCTATTCAAATTACATATCTCTAGGGTAGAATTCGCTCCAAGAGGGTTTTCCTGGGATCAAAGTGTGATTCTTGAAACTGGTGATAGGAGAAGCAACGAAGTCCAAGGAACTATTTCAAAGTGCATAAGTAACTTGTTTGGTGGTTGAAACATCTGTCATGCGCATGTTCACAGCTCAGAAATGCATGTTTGAGGAATCCGTGATGCATGAAACATGTTCGGAATACGGAATGCCATGGTTATGTAAACAATGTAAATTACATGTGTATTGGTGAGAATTCACTCAAAGAGTGTTTTCTACTGCCAAATGTCCGATTTTAGAACCTGGTGATACAAAAAACTTATGAAGTCAGAGTAAATATTTCAAAGTGTAATATATGCCTTCTTTGGTGGATGAAAGTTCACTAATCCACATGCTAACAACTCAGAAACGCATGTTTCTCGAATCCATCATGCATGTATCATGTACGGAACCCGGAATGCCATGTTGATGCAATTCATGTAAATTATATATCTATTAGGTTGAATACACTCCAGAAGTATTCTTCTGTGAAAAATGAACGAATTTGAAACTTGTGTTAGGGAAAGCTTGTGAAAATGTTTACACGAGTCTATATGAAATTATTCCTTTTATAGAGGATGAAAAATCAGTAATCCACATGGTCACAACTCAGGAATGCATGTATGTCGAATCCGTCATGCATATAACATGTACGGAACACGGAATATCATGTTGAAGGGATCTATTCAAATTACATATCTCTAGGGTAGAATTCGCTCCAAGAGGGTTTTTCTGGGATCAAAGTGTGATTCTTGAAACTGGTGATAGGAGAAGCAACGAAGTCCAAGGAACTATTTCAAAGTGCATAAGTAACTTGTTTGGTGGTTGAAACATCTGTCATGCGCATGTTCACAGCTCAGAAATACATGTTTGAGGAATCCGTGATGCATGAATCATGTTCCGAATACGGAATGCCATGGTTATGTAAACAATGTAAATTACATGTGTATTGGTGAGAATTCGCTCAAAGAGTGTTTTCTACTGCCAAATGTCCGATTTTAGAACCTGGTGATACAAAAAACTTATGAAGTCAGAGTAAATATTTCAAAGTGTAATATATGCCTTCTTTGGTGGATGAAAGTTCACTAATCCACATGCTCACAACTCAGAAACGCATGTTTCTCGAATCCGTCATGCATGTAACATGTACGGAACCCGGAATGCCATGTTGATGGAATTCATGTAAATTATATATCTATTAGGTTGAATACACTCCAGAAGTATTCTTCAGTAAAAAATGAACGAATTCGAAACTTGTCTTAGGGAAAGCTTGTGAAAATGTGTACACGAGTCTATATGAAATTATTCCTTTTGTAGAGGATGGAAAATCAGTAATCCACATGCTCAAAACTCAGGAATGCATGTATGTCGAATCCGTCATGCATGTAACATGTACGGAACACGGAATATCATGTTGAAGGAATCTATTCAAATTACATATCTCTAGGGTAGAATTCGCTCCAAGAGGGTTTTCCTGGTATCAAAGTGTGATTCTTGAAACTGGTGATAGGAGAAGCAACGAAGTCCAAGGAACTATTTCAAAGTACATAAGTAACTTGTTTGGTGGTTGAAACATCTGTCATGCGCATGTTCACAGCTCAGAAATGCATGTTTGAGGAATCCGTGATGCATGAAACATGTTCGGAATACGGAATGCCATGGTTATGTAAACAATGTAAATTACATGTGTATTGGTGAGAATTCGCTCAACGAGTGTTTTCTACTGCCAAATGTCCGATTTTAGAACCTGGTGATACAAAAAACTTATGAAGTCAGAGTAAATATTTCAAAGTGTAATATATGCCTTCTTTGGTGGATGAAAGTTCACTAATCCACATGCTCACAACTCAGAAACGCAAGTTTCTCGAATCCGTCATGCATGTATCATGTACGGAACCCGGAATGCCATGTTGATGGAATTCATGTAAATTATACATCTATTAGGTTGAATACACTCCAGAAGTATTCTTCTGTGAAAAATGAACGAATTCGAAACTTGTGTTAGGGAAAGCTTGTGAAAATGTGTACACGAGTCTATATGAAATTATTCCTTTTATAGAGGATGAAAAATCAGTAATCCACTTGCTCACAACTCAGGAATGCATGTATGTCGAATCCGTCATGCATATAACATGTACGGAACACGGAATATCATGTTGAAGGGATCTATTCAAATTACATATCTCTAGGGTAGAATTCGCTCCAAGAGGGTTTTTCTGGGATCAAAGTGTGATTCTTGAAACTGGTGATAGGAGAAGCAACGAAGTCCAAGGAACTATTTCAAAGTGCATAAGTAACTTGTTTGGTGGTTGAAACATCTGTCATGCGCATGTTCACAGCTCAGAAATACATGTTTGAGGAATCCGTGATGCATGAATCATGTTCCGAATACGGAATGCCATGGTTATGTAAACAATGTAAATTACATGTGTATTGGTGAGAATTCGCTCAAAGAGTGTTTTCCACTGCCAAATGTCCGATTTTAGAACCTGGTGATACAAAAAACTTATGAAGTCAGAGTAAATATTTCAAAGTGTAATATATGCCTTCTTTGGTGGATGAAAGTTCACTAATCCACATGCTCACAACTCAGAAACGCATGTTTCTCGAATCCGTCATGCATGTATCATGTACGGAACCCGGAATGCCATGTTGATGGAATTCATGTAAATTATACATCTATTAGGTTGAATACACTCCAGAAGTATTCTTCTGTGAAAAATGAACGAATTCGAAACTTGTGTTAGGGAAAGCTTGTGAAAATGTGTACACGAGTCTATATGAAATTATTCCTTTTATAGAGGATGAAAAATCAGTAATCCACTTGCTCACAACTCAGGAATGCATGTATGTCGAATCCGTCATGCATATAACATGTACGGAACACGGAATATCATGTTGAAGGGATCTATTCAAATTACATATCTCTAGGGTAGAATTCGCTCCAAGAGGGTTTTTCTGGGATCAAAGTGTGATTCTTGAAACTGGTGATAGGAGAAGCAACGAAGTCCAAGGAACTATTTCAAAGTGCATAAGTAACTTGTTTGGTGGTTGAAACATCTGTCATGCGCATGTTCACAGCTCAGAAATACATGTTTGAGGAATCCGTGATGCATGAATCATGTTCCGAATACGGAATGCCATGGTTATGTAAACAATGTAAATTACATGTGTATTGGTGAGAATTCGCTCAAAGAGTGTTTTCCACTGCCAAATGTCCGATTTTAGAACCTGGTGATACAAAAAACTTATGAAGTCAGAGTAAATATTTCAAAGTGTAATATATGCCTTCTTTGGTGGATGAAAGTTCACTAATCCACATGCTCACAACTCAGAAACGCATGTTTCTCGAATCCGTCATGCATGTAACATGTACGGAACCCGGAATGCCATGTTGATGGAATTCATGTAAATTATATATCTATTAGGTTGAATACACTCCAGAAGTATTCTTCTGTGAAAAATGAACGAATTCGAAACTTGTCTTTGGGAAAGCTTGTGAAAATGTGTACACGAGTCTATATGAAATTATTCCTTTTATAGAGGATGAAAAATCAGTAATCCACATGGACACAACTCAGGAATGCATGTTTGTCGAATCTGTCATGCATGAAACATGTACGGATCACGGAATATCATGTTGAAGGAATCTATTCAAATTACATATCTCTAGGGTAGAATTCGCTCCAAGAGGGTTTTCCTGGTATCAAAGTGTGATTCTTGAAACTGGTGATAGGAGAAGCAACGAAGTCCAAGGAACTATTTCAAAGTACATAAGTAACTTGTTTGGTGGTTGAAACATCTGTCATGCGCATGTTCACAGCTCAGAAATGCATGTTTGAGGAATCCGTGATGCATGAAACATGTTCGGAATACGGAATGCCATGGTTATGTAAACAATGTAAATTACATGTGTATTGGTGAGAATTCGCTCAAAGAGTGTTTTCTACTGCCAAATGTCCGATTTTAGAACCTGGTGATACAAAAAACTTATGAAGTCAGAGTAAATATTTCAAAGTGTAATATATGCCTTCTTTGGTGGATGAAAGTTCACTAATCCACATGCTCACAACTCAGAAACGCATGTTTCTCGAATCCGTCATGCATGTATCATGTACGGAAACTGGAATGCCATGCTGATGGAATTCATGTAAATTATATATCTATTAGGTTGAATACACTCCAGAAGTATTCTTCTGTGAAAAATGAACGAATTCGAAACTTGTGTTAGGGAAAGCTTGTGAAAATGTGTACACGAGTCTATATGAAATTATTCCTTTTATAGAGGATGAAAAATCAGTAATCCACATGCTCACAACTCAGGAATGCATGTATGTCGAATCCGTCATGCATGTAACATGTACGGAACACGGAATATCATGTTGAAGGAATCTATTCAAATTACATATCTCTAGGGTAGAATTCGCTCCAAGAGGGTTTTCCTGTGATCAAAGTGTGATTCTTGAAACTGGTGATTGGAGAAGCAACGAAGTCCAAGGAACTATTTCAAAGTGCATAAGTAAATTGTTTGGTGGTTGAAACATCTGTCATGCGCATGTTCACAGCTCAGAAATGCATGTTTGAGGAATCCGTGATGCATGAAACATGTTCGGAATACGGAATGCCATGGTTATGTAAACAATGTAAATTACATGTGTATTGCTGAGAATTCGCTCAAAGAGTGTTTTCCACTGCCAAATGTCCGATTTTAGAACCTGGTGATACAAAAAACTTATGAAGTCAGAGTAAATATTTCAAAGTGTAATATATGCCTTCTTTGGTGGATGAAAGTTCACTAATCCACATGCTCACAACTCAGAAACGCATGTTTCTCGAATCCGTCATGCATGTATCATGTACGGAACCCGGAATGCCATGTTGATGGAATTCATGTAAATTATATATCTATTAGGTTGAATACACTCCAGAAGTATTCTTCTGTGAAAAATAAACGAATTCGAAACTTGTGTTAGGGAAAGCTTGTGAAAATGTGTACACGAGTCTATATGAAATTATTCCTTTTATAGAGGATGAAAAATCAGTAATCCACTTGCTCACAACTCAGGAATGCATGCATGTCGAATCCGTCATGCATGTAACATGTACGGAACACGGAATATCATGTTGAAGGAATCTATTCAAATTACATATCTCTAGGGTAGAATTCGCTCCAAGAGGGTTTTCCTGTGATCAAAGTGTGATTCTTGAAACTGGTGATAGGAGAAGCAACGAAGTCCAAGGAACTATTTCAAAGTGCATAAGTAACTTGTTTGGTGGTTGAAACATCTGTCATGTGCATGTTCACAGCTCAGAAATGCATGTTTGAGGAATCCGTGATGTATGAATCATGTTCGGAATACGGAATGCCGTGGTTATGTAAACAATGTAAATTATATGTGTATTGGTGAGAATTCGCTCAAAGAGTGTTTTCCACTGCCAAATGTCCGATTTTAGAACCTGGTGATACAAAAAACTTATGAAGTCAGAGTAAATATTTCAAAGTGTAATATATGCCTTCTTTGGTGAATGAAAGTTCACTAATCCACATGCTCACAACTCAGAAACGCATGTTTCTCGAATCCGTCATGCATGTATCATGTACGGAACCCGGAATGCCATGTTGATGGAATTCATGTAAATTATATATCTATTAGGTTGAATACACTCCAGAAGTATTCTTCTGTGAAAAATGAACGAATTCGAAACTTGTGTTAGGGAAAGCTTGTGAAAATGTGTACACGAGTCTATATGAAATTATTCCTTTTATAGAGGATGAAAAATCAGTAATCCACATGCTCACAACTCAGGAATGCATGTATGTCGAATCCGTCATGCATGTAACATGTACGGAACACGGAATATCATGTTGAAGGAATCTATTCAAATTACATATCTCAAGGGTAGAATTCACTCCAAGAGGGTTTTCCTGGGATCAAAGTGTGATTCTTGAAACTGGTGATAGGAGAAGCAACGAAGTCCAAGGAACTATTTCAAAGTGCATAAGTAACTTGTTTGGTGGTTGAAACATCTGTCATGCGCATGTTCACAGCTCAGAAATGCATGTTTGAGGAATCCGTGATGCATGAAACATGTTCGGAATACGGAATGCCATGGTTATGTAAACAATGTAAATTACATGTGTATTGCTGAGAATTCGCTCAAAGAGTGTTTTCCACTGCCAAATGTCCGATTTTAGAACCTGGTGATACAAAAAACTTATGAAGTCAGAGTAAATATTTCAAAGTGTAATATATGCCTTCTTTGGTGGATGAAAGTTCACTAATCCACATGCTCACAACTCAGAAACGCATGTTTCTCGAATCCGTCATGCATGTATCATGTACGGAGCCCGGAATGCCATGTTGATGGAATTCATGTAAATTATATATCTATTAGGTTGAATACACTCCAGAAGTATTCTTCTGTGAAAAATGAACGAATTCGAAACTTGTGTTAGGGAAAGCTTGTGAAAATGTGTACACGAGTCTATATGAAATTATTCCTTTTATAGAGGATGAAAAATCAGTAATCCACTTGCTCACAACTCAGGAATGCATGTATGTCGAATCCGTCATGCATGTAACATGTACGGAACACGGAATATCATGTTGAAGGAATCTATTCAAATTACATATCTCTAGGGTAGAATTCGCTCCAAGAGGGTTTTCCTGTGATCAAAGTGTGATTCTTGAAACTGGTGATAGGAGAAGCAACGAAGTCCAAGGAACTATTTCAAAGTGCATAAGTAACTTGTTTGGTGGTTGAAACAACTGTCATGCGCATGTTCACAGCTCAGAAATGCATGTTTGAGGAATCCGTGATGCATGAAACATGTTCGGAATACGGAATGCCATGGTTATGTAAACAATGTAAATTACATGTGTATTGCTGAGAATTCGCTCAAAGAGTGTTTTCCACTGCCAAATGTCCGATTTTAGAACCTGGTGATACAAAAAACTTATGAAGTCAGAGTAAATATTTCAAAGTGTAATATATGCCTTTTTGGTGGATGAAAGTTCACTAATCCACATGCTCACAACTCAGAAACGCATGTTTCTCGAATCCGTCATGCATGTATCATGTACGGAACCCGGAATGCCATGTTGATGGAATTCATGTAAATTATATATCTATTAGGTTGAATACACTCCAGAAGTATTCTTCTGTGAAAAATGAACGAATTCGAAACTTGTGTTAGGGAAAGCTTGTGAAAATGTGTACACGAGTCTATATGAAATTATTCCTTTTATAGAGGATGAAAAATCAGTAATCCACTTGCTCACAACTCAGGAATGCATGTATGTCGAATCCGTCATGCATGTAACATGTACGGAACACGGAATATCATGTTGAAGGAATCTATTCAAATTACATATCTCTAGGGTAGAATTCGCTCCAAGAGGGTTTTTCTGGGAACAAAGTGTGATTCTTGAAACTGGTGATAGGAGAAGCAACGAAGTCCAAGGAACTAATTCAAAGTGCATAAGTAACTTGTTTGGTGGTTGAAACATCTGTCATGCGCATGTTCACAGTTCAGAAATGCATGTTTGAGGAATCCGTGATGCATGAAACATGTTCGGAATACGGAATGCCATGGTTATGTAAACAATGTAAATTACATTTGTATCGGTGAGAATTCGCTCAAAGAGTGTTTTCCACTGCCAAATGTCCGATTTTAGAACCTGGTGATACAAAAAACTTATGAAGTCAGAGTAAATATTTCAAAGTGTAATATATGCCTTTTTTGGTGGATGAAAGGTCACTAATCCACATGCTCACAACTCAAAAACGCATGTTTCTCGAATCCGTCATGCATGTATCATGTACGGAACCCGGAATGCCATGCTGATGGAATTCATGTAAATTATATATCTATTAGGTTGAATACACTCCAGAGGTTTTCTTCTGTGAAAAATGAACGAATTCGAAACTTGTGTTAGGGAAAGCTTGTGAAAATGTGTACACGAGTCTATATGAAATTATTCCTTTTATAGAGGATGAAAAATCAGTAATCCACATGCTCACAACTCAGGAATGCATGTATGTCGAATCCGTCATGCATGTAACATATACGGAACACGGAATATCATGTTGAAGGAATCTATTCAAATTACATATCTCTAGGGTAGAATTCACTCCAAGAGTGTTTTCCTGGGATCAAAGTGTGATTCTTGAAACTGGTGATAGGAGAAGCAACGAAGTACAAGGAACTATTTCAAAGTGCATAAGTAACTTGTTTGGTGGTTGAAACATCTGTCATGCGCATGTTCACAGCTCAGAAATGCATGTTTGAGGAATCTGTGATGCATGAAACATGTTCGGAATACGGAATGCCATGGTTATGTAAACAATGTAAATTGCATGTGTATTGGTGAGAATTCGCTCAAAGAGTGTTTTCCACTGCCAAATGTCCGATTTTAGAACCTGGTGATACAAAAAACTTATGAAGTCAGAGTAAATATTTCAAAGTGTAATATATGCCTTCTTTGGTGGATGAAAGTTCACTAATCCACATGCTCACAACTCAGAAACGCATGTTTCTCGAATCCGTCATGTATGTATCATGTACGGAACCCGGAATGCCATGTTGATGGAATTCATGTAAATTATATATCTATTAGGTTGAATACACTCCAGAAGTATTCTTCTGTGAAAAATGAACGAATTCGAAACTTGTGTTAGGGAAAGCTTGTGAAAATGTGTACACGAGTCTATATGAAATTATTCCTTTTATAGAGGATGAAAAATCAGTAATCCACTTGCTCACAACTCAGGAATGCATGTATGTCGAATCCGTCATGCATGTAACATGTACGGAACACGGAATATCATGTTGAAGGAATCTATTCAAATTACATATCTCTAGGGTAGAATTCGCTCCAAGAGGGTTTTCCTGTGATCAAAGTGTGATTCTTGAAACTGGTGATAGGAGAAGCAACGAAGTCCAAGGAACTATTTCAAAGTGCATAAGTAACTTGTTTGGTGGTTGAAACATCTGTCATGCGCATGTTCACAGCTCAGAAATGCATGTTTCAGGAATCCGTGATGCATGAAACATGTTCGGAATACGGAATGCCATGGTTATGTAAACAATGTAAATTACATGTGTATTGGTGAGAATTCGCTCAAAGAGTGTTTTCCACTGCCAAATGTCCGATTTTAGAACCTGGTGATACAAAAAACTTATGAAGTCAGAGTAAATATTTCAAAGTGTAATATATGCCTTCTTTGGTGAATGAAAGTTCACTAATCCACATGCTCACAACTCAGAAACGCATGTTTCTCGAATCCGTCATGCATGTATCATGTACGGAACCCGGAATGCCATGTTGATGGAATTCATGTAAATTATATATCTATTAGGTTGAATACACTCCAGAAGTATTCTTCTGTGAAAAATGAACGAATTCGAAACTTGTGTTAGGGAAAGCTTGTGAAAATGTGTACACGAGTCTATATGAAATTATTCCTTTTATAGAGGATGAAAAATCAGTAATCCACATGCTCACAACTCAGGAATGCATGTATGTCGAATCCGTCATGCATGTAACATGTACGGAACACGGAATATCATGTTGAAGGAATCTATTCAAATTACATATCTCTAGGGTAGAATTCGCTCCAAGAGGGTTTTCCTGGGATCAAAGTGTGATTCTTGAAACTGGTGATAGGAGAAGCAACGAAGTCCAATGAACTATTTCAAAGTGCATAATTAACATGTTTGGTGGTTGAAACATCTGTCATGCGCATGTTCACAGCTCAGAAATGCATGTTTGAGGAATCCGTGATGCATGAAACATGTTCGGAATACGGAATGCCATGGTTATGTAAACAATGTAAATTACATGTGTATTGCTGAGAATTCGCTCAAAGAGTGTTTTCCACTGCCAAATGTCCGATTTTAGAACCTGGTGATACAAAAAACTTATGAAGTCAGAGTAAATATTTCAAAGTGTAATATATGCCTTCTTTGGTGGATGAAAGTTCACTAATCCACATGCTCACAACTCAGAAACGCATGTTTCTCGAATCCGTAATGCATGTATCATGTACGGAGCCCGGAATGCCATGTTGATGGAATTCATGTAAATTATATATCTATTAGGTTGAATACACTCCAGAAGTATTCTTCTGTGAAAAATGAACGAATTCGAAACTTGTGTTAGGGAAAGCTTGTGAAAATGTGTACACGAGTCTATATGAAATTATTCCTTTTATAGAGGATGAAAAATCAGTAATCCACATGGTCACAACTCAGGAATGCATGTATGTCGAATCCGTCATGCATGTAACATGTACGGAACACGGAATATCATGTTGAAGGAATCTATTCAAATTACATATCTCTAGGGTAGAATTCGCTCCAAGAGGGTTTTCCTGTGATCAAAGTGTGATTCTTGAAACTGGTGATAGGAGAAGCAACGAAGTCCAAGGAACTATTTCAAAGTGCATAAGTAACTTGTTTGGTGGTTGAAACAACTGTCATGCGCATGTTCACAGCTCAGAAATGCATGTTTGAGGAATCCGTGATGCATGAAACATGTTCGGAATACGGAATGCCATGGTTATGTAAACAATGTAAATTACATGTGTATTGCTGAGAATTCGCTCAAAGAGTGTTTTCCACTGCCAAATGTCCGATTTTAGAACCTGGTGATACAAAAAACTTATGAAGTCAGAGTAAATATTTCAAAGTGTAATATATGCCTTTTTGGTGGATGAAAGTTCACTAATCCACATGCTCACAACTCAGAAACGCATGTTTCTCGAATCCGTCATGCATGTATCATGTACGGAACCCGGAATGCCATGTTGATGGAATTCATGTAAATTATATATCTATTAGGTTGAATACACTCCAGAAGTATTCTTCTGTGAAAAATGAACGAATTCGAAACTTGTGTTAGGGAAAGCTTGTGAAAATGTGTACACGAGTCTATATGAAATTATTCCTTTTATAGAGGATGAAAAATCAGTAATCCACATGGTCACAACTCAGGAATGCATGTATGTCGAATCCGTCATGCATGTAACATGTACGGAACACGGAATATCATGTTGAAGGAATCTATTCAAATTACATATCTCTAGGGTAGAATTCGCTCCAAGAGGGTTTTTCTGGGAACAAAGTGTGATTCTTGAAACTGGTGATAGGAGAAGCAACGAAGTCCAAGGAACTAATTCAAAGTGCATAAGTAACTTGTTTGGTGGTTGAAACATCTGTCATGCGCATGTTCACAGTTCAGAGATGCATGTTTGAGGAATCCGTGATGCATGAAACATGTTCGGAATACGGAATGCCATGGTTATGTAAACAATGTAAATTACATTTGTATCGGTGAGAATTCGCTCAAAGAGTGTTTTCCACTGCCAAATGTCCGATTTTAGAACCTGGTGATACAAAAAACTTATGAAGTCAGAGTAAATATTTCAAAGTGTAATATATGCCTTTTTTGGTGGATGAAAGGTCACTAATCCACATGCTCACAACTCAAAAACGCATGTTTCTCGAATCCGTCATGCATGTATCATGTACGGAACCCGGAATGCCATGCTGATGGAATTCATGTAAATTATATATCTATTAGGTTGAATACACTCCAGAGGTTTTCTTCTGTGAAAAATGAACGAATTCGAAACTTGTGTTAGGGAAAGCTTGTGAAAATGTGTACACGAGTCTATATGAAATTATTCCTTTTATAGAGGATGAAAAATCAGTAATCCACATGCTCACAACTCAGGAATGCATGTATGTCGAATCCGTCATGCATGTAACATATACGGAACACGGAATATCATGTTGAAGGAATCTATTCAAATTACATATCTCTAGGGTAGAATTCACTCCAAGAGTGTTTTCCTGGGATCAAAGTGTGATTCTTGAAACTGGTGATAGGAGAAGCAACGAAGTACAAGGAACTATTTCAAAGTGCATAAGTAACTTGTTTGGTGGTTGAAACATCTGTCATGCGCATGTTCACAGCTCAGAAATGCATGTTTGAGGAATCTGTGATGCATGAAACATGTTCGGAATACGGAATGCCATGGTTATGTAAACAATGTAAATTGCATGTGTATTGGTGAGAATTCGCTCAAAGAGTGTTTTCCACTGCCAAATGTCCGATTTTAGAACCTGGTGATACAAAAAACTTATGAAGTCAGAGTAAATATTTCAAAGTGTAATATATGCCTTCTTTGGTGGATGAAAGTTCACTAATCCACATGCTCACAACTCAGAAACGCATGTTTCTCGAATCCGTCATGTATGTATCATGTACGGAACCCGGAATGCCATGTTGATGGAATTCATGTAAATTATATATCTATTAGGTTGAATACACTCCAGAAGTATTCTTCTGTGAAAAATGAACGAATTCGAAACTTGTGTTAGGGAAAGCTTGTGAAAATGTGTACACGAGTCTATATGAAATTATTCCTTTTATAGAGGATGAAAAATCAGTAATCCACTTGCTCACAACTCAGGAATGCATGTATGTCGAATCCGTCATGCATGTAACATGTACGGAACACGGAATATCATGTTGAAGGAATCTATTCAAATTACATATCTCTAGGGTAGAATTCGCTCCAAGAGGGTTTTCCTGTGATCAAAGTGTGATTCTTGAAACTGGTGATTGGAGAAGCAACGAAGTCCAAGGAACTATTTCAAAGTGCATAAGTAACTTGTTTGGTGGTTGAAACATCTGTCATGCGCATGTTCACAGCTCAGAAATGCATGTTTGTGGAATCCGTGATGCATGAAACATGTTCGGAATACGGAATGCCATGGTTATGTAAACAATGTAAATTACATGTGTATTGCTGAGAATTCGCTCAAAGAGTGTTTTCCACTGCCAAATGTCCGATTTTAGAACCTGGTGATACAAAAAACTTATGAAGTCAGAGTAAATATTTCAAAGTGTAATATATGCCTTCTTTGGTGGATGAAAGTTCACTAATCCACATGCTCACAACTCAGAAACGCATGTTTCTCGAATCCGTCATGCATGTATCATGTACGGAACCCGGAATGCCATGTTGATGGAATTCATGTAAATTATATATCTATTAGGTTGAATACACTCCAGAAGTATTCTTCTGTGAAAAATGAACGAATTCGAAACTTGTGTTAGGGAAAGCTTGTGAAAATGTGTACACGAGTCTATATGAAATTATTCCTTTTATAGAGGATGAAAAATCAGTAATCCACTTGCTCACAACTCAGGAATGCATGCATGTCGAATCCGTCATGCATGTAACATGTACGGAACACGGAATATCATGTTGAAGGAATCTATTCAAATTACATATCTCTAGGGTAGAATTCGCTCCAAGAGGGTTTTCCTGGGATCAAAGTGTGATTCTTGAAACTGGTGATAGGAGAAGCAACGAAGTCCAATGAACTATTTCAAAGTGCATAATTAACTTGTTTGGTGGTTGAAACATCTGTCATGCGCATGTTCACAGCTCAGAAATGCATGTTTGAGGAATCCGTGATGCATGAAACATGTTCGGAATACGGAATGCCATGGTTATGTAAACAATGTAAATTACATGTGTATTGCTGAGAATTCGCTCAAAGAGTGTTTTCCACTGCCAAATGTCCGATTTTAGAACCTGGTGATACAAAAAACTTATGAAGTCAGAGTAAATATTTCAAAGTGTAATATATGCCTTCTTTGGTGGATGAAAGTTCACTAATCCACATGCTCACAACTCAGAAACGCATGTTTCTCGAATCCGTAATGCATGTATCATGTACGGAGCCCGGAATGCCATGTTGATGGAATTCATGTAAATTATATATCTATTAGGTTGAATACACTCCAGAAGTATTCTTCTGTGAAAAATGAACGAATTCGAAACTTGTGTTAGGGAAAGCTTGTGAAAATGTGTACACGAGTCTATATGAAATTATTCCTTTTATAGAGGATGAAAAATCAGTAATCCACATGCTCACAACTCAGGAATGCATGTATGTCGAATCCGTCATGCATGTAACATGTACGGAACACGGAATATCATGTTGAAGGAATCTATTCAAATTACATATCTCTAGGGTAGAATTCGCTCCAAGAGGGTTTTTCTGGGAACAAAGTGTGATTCTTGAAACTGGTGATAGGAGAAGCAACGAAGTCCAAGGAACTATTTCAAAGTGCATAAGTAACTTGTTTGGTGGTTGAAACATCTGTCATGCGCATGTTCACAGCTCAGAAATGCATGTTTGAGGAATCCGTGATGCATGAAACATGTTCGGAATACGGAATGCCATGGTAATGTAAACAATGTAAATTACATGTGTATCGGTGAGAATACGCTCAAAGAGAGTTTTTCACTGCCAAATGTCCGATTTTAGAACCTGGTGATACAAAAAACTTATGAAGTCAGAGTAAATATTTCAAAGTGTAATATATGCCTTCTTTGGTGGATGAAAGTTCACTAATCCACATGCTCACAACTCAGAAACGCATGTTTCTCGAATCCGTAATGCATGTATCATGTACGGAGCCCGGAATGCCATGTTGATGGAATTCATGTAAATTATATATCTATTAGGTTGAATACACTCCAGAAGTATTCTTCTGTGAAAAATGAACGAATTCGAAACTTGTGTTAGGGAAAGCTTGTGAAAATGTGTACACGAGTCTATATGAAATTATTCCTTTTATAGAGGATGAAAAATCAGTAATCCACATGGTCACAACTCAGGAATGCATGTATGTCGAATCCGTCATGCATGTAACATGTACGGAACACGGAATATCATGTTGAAGGAATCTATTCAAATTACATATCTCTAGGGTAGAATTCGCTCCAAGAGGGTTTTTCTGGGAACAAAGTGTGATTCTTGAAACTGGTGATAGGAGAAGCAACGAAGTCCAAGGAACTATTTCAAAGTGCATAAGTAACTTGTTTGGTGGTTGAAACATCTGTCATGCGCATGTTCACAGCTCAGAAATGCATGTTTGAGGAATCCGTGATGCATGAAACATGTTCGGAATACGGAATGCCATGGTAATGTAAACAATGTAAATTACATGTGTATCGGTGAGAATACGCTCAAAGAGAGTTTTTCACTGCCAAATGTCCGATTTTAGAACCTGGTGATACAAAAAACTTATGAAGTCAGAGTAAATATTTCAAAGTGTAATATATGCCTTCTTTAGTGAATGAAAGTTCACTAATCCACATGCTCACAACTCAGAAATGCATGTTTCTCGAATCCGTCATGCATGTATCATGTACGGAAACCGGAATGCCATGCTGATGGAATTCATGTAAATTATATATCTATTAGGTTGAATACACTCCAGAAGTATTCTTCTGTGAAAAATGAACGAATTCGAAACTTGTGTTAGGGAAAGCTTGTGAAAATGTGTACACGAGTCTATATGAAATTATTCATTTTATAGAGGATGAAAAATCAGTAATCCACATGCTCACAACTCAGGAATGCATGTATGTCGAATCCGTCATGCATGTAACATGTACGGAACACGGAATATCATGTTGAAGGAATCTATTCAAATTACATATCTCTAGGGTAGAATTCACTCCAAGAGGGTTTTCCTTGGATCAAAGTGTGATTCTTGAAACTGGTGATAGGAGAAGCAACGAAGTCCAAGGAACTATTTCAAAGTGCATAAGTAACTTGTTTGGTGGTTGAAACATCTGTCATGCGCATGTTCACAGCTCAGAAATGCATGTTTGAGGAATCCGTGATGCATGAAACATGTTCGGAATACGGAATGCCATGGTTATGTAAACAATGTAAATTACATGTGTATTGGTGAGAATTCGCTCAAAGAGTGTTTTCCACTGCCAAATGTCCGATTTTAGAACCTGGTGATACAAAAAACTTATGAAGTCAGAGTAAATATTTCAAAGTGTAATATATGCCTTCTTTGGTGGATGAAAGTTCACTAATCCACATGCTCACAACTCAGAAATGCATGTTTCTCGAATCCGTCATGCATGTATCATGTACGGAACCCGGAATGCCATGTTGATGGAATTCATGTAAATTATATATCTATTAGGTTGAATACACTCCAGAAGTATTCTTCTGTGAAAAATGAACGAATTCGAAACTTGTGTTAGGGAAAGCTTGTGAAAATGTGTACACGAGTCTATATGAAATTATTCCTTTTATAGAGGATGAAAAATCAGTAATCCACTTGCTCACAACTCAGGAATGCATGTATGTCGAATCCGTCATGCATGTAACATGTACGGAACACGGAATATCATGTTGAAGGAATCTATTCAAATTACATATCTCTAGGGTAGAATTCGCTCCAAGAGGGTTTTCCTGTGATCAAAGTGTGATTCTTGAAACTGGTGATAGGAGAAGCAACGAAGTCCAAGGAACTATTTCAAAGTGCATAAGTAACTTGTTTGGTGGTTGAAACATCTGTCATGCGCATGTTCACAGCTCAGAAATGCATGTTTGAGGAATCCGTGATGCATGAAACATGTTCGGATTACGGAATGCCATGGTTATGTAAACAATGTAAATTACATGTGTATTGGTGAGAATTCGCTCAAAGAGTGTTTTCCACTGCCAAATGTCCGATTTTAGAACCTGGTGATACAAAAAACTTATGAAGTCAGAGTAAATATTTCAAAGTGTAATATATGCCTTCTTTGGTGAATGAAAGTTCACTAATCCACATGCTCACAACTCAGAAACGCATGTTTCTCGAATCCGTGATGCATGTATCATGTACGGAACCCGGAATGCCATGTTGATGGAATTCATGTAAATTAAATATCTATTAGGTTGAATACACTCCAGAAGTATTCTTCTGTGAAAAATGAACGAATTCGAAACTTGTGTTAGGGAAAGCTTGTGAAAATGTGTACACGAGTCTATATGAAATTATTCCTTTTATAGAGGATGAAAAATCAGTAATCCACATGCTCACAACTCAGGAATGCATGTATGTCGAATCCGTCATGCATGTAACATGTACGGAACACGGAATATCATGTTGAAGGAATCTATTCAAATTACATATCTCTAGGGTAGAATTCGCTCCAAGAGGGTTTTCCTGGGATCAAAGTGTGATTCTTGAAACTGGTGATAGGAGAAGCAACGAAGTCCAAGGAACTATTTCAAAGTGCATAAGTAACTTGTTTGGTGGTTGAAACATCTGTCATGCGCATGTTCACAGCTCAGAAATGCATGTTTGAGGAATCCGTGATGCATGAAACATGTTCGGAATACGGAATGCCATGGTTATGTAAACAATGTAAATTACATGTGTATTGCTGAGAATTCGCTCAAAGAGTGTTTTCCACTGCCAAATGTCCGATTTTAGAACCTGGTGATACAAAAAACTTATGAAGTCAGAGTAAATATTTCAAAGTGTAATATATGCCTTCTTTGGTGGATGAAAGTTCACTAATCCACATGCTCACAACTCAGAAACGCATGTTTCTCGAATCCGTCATGCATGTATCATGTACGGAACCCGGAATGCCATGTTGATGGAATTCATGTAAATTATATATCTATTAGGTTGAATACACTCCAGAAGTATTCTTCTGTGAAAAATGAACGAATTCGAAACTTGTGTTAGGGAAAGCTTGTGAAAATGTGTACACGAGTCTATATGAAATTATTCCTTTTATAGAGGATGAAAAATCAGTAATCCACTTGCTCACAACTCAGGAATGCATGTATGTCGAATCCGTCATGCATGTAACATGTACGGAACACGGAATATCATGTTGAAGGAATCTATTCAAATTACATATCTCTAGGGTAGAATTCGCTCCAAGAGGGTTTTCCTGGGATCAAAGTGTGATTCTTGAAACTGGTGATAGGAGAAGCAACGAAGTCCAAGGAACTATTTCAAAGTGCATAAGTAATTTGTTTGGTGGTTGAAATATCTGTCATGTGCATGTTCACAGCTCAGAAATGCATGTTTGAGGAATCCGTGATGCATGAAACATGTTCGGAATACGGAATCCCATGGTTATGTAAACAATGTAAATTACATGTGTATTGGTGAGAATTCGCTCAAAGAGTGTTTTCCACTGCCAAATGTCCGATTTTAGAACCTGGTGATACAAAAAACTTATGAAGTCAGAGTAAATATTTCAAAGTGTAATATATGCCTTCTTTGGTGGATGAAAGGTCACTAATCCACATGCTCACAACTCAAAAACGCATGTTTCTCGAATCCGTCATGCATGTATCATGTACGGAACCCGGAATGCCATGTTGATGGAATTCATGTAAATTATATATCTATTAGGTTGAATACACTCCAGAAGTATTCTTCTGTGAAAAATGAACGAATTCGAAACTTGTGTTAGGGAAAGCTTGTGAAAATGTGTACACGAGTCTATATGAAATTATTCCTTTTATAGAGGATGAAAAATCAGTAATCCACATGCTCACAACTCAGGAATGCATGTATGTCGAATCCGTCATGCATGTAACATGTACGGAACACGGAATATCATGTTGAAGGAATCTATTCAAATTACATATCTGTAGGGTAGAATTCACTCCAAGAGGGTTTTCCTGGGATCAAAGTGTGATTCTTGAAACTGGTGATAGGAGAAGCAACGAAGTCCAAGGAACTATTTCAAAGTGCATAAGTAACTTGTTTGGTGGTTGAAACATTTGTCATGCGCATGTTCACAGCTCAGACATGCATGTTTGAGGAATCCGTGATGCATGAAACATGTTCGGAATACGGAATGCCATGGTTATGTAAACAATGTAAATTACATGTGTATTGGTGAGAATTCGCTCAAAGAGTGTTTTCCACTGCCAAATGTCCGATTTTAGAACCTGGTGATACAAAAAACATATGAAGTCAGAGTAAATATTTCAAAGTGTAATATATGCCTTCTTTGGTGGATGAAAGTTCACTAATCCACATGCTCACAACTCAGAAACGCATGTTTCTCGAATCCGTCATGCATGTATCATGTACGGAACCCGGAATGCCATGTTGATGGAATTCATGTAAATTATATATCTATTAGGTTGAATACACTCCAGAAGTATTCTTCTGTGAAAAATGAACGAATTCGAAACTTGTGTTAGGGAAAGCTTGTGAAAATGTGTACACGAGTCTATATGAAATTATTCCTTTTATAGAGGATGAAAAATCAGTAATCCACATGCTCACAACTCAGGAATGCATGTATGTCGAATCCGTCATGCATGTAACATGTACGGAACACGGAATATCATGTTGAAGGAATCTATTCAAATTACATATCTCTAGGGTAGAATTCGCTCCAAGAGGGTTTTCCTGTGATCAAAGTGTGATTCTTGAAACTGGTGATAGGAGAAGCAACGAAGTCCAAGGAACTATTTCAAAGTGCATAAGTAACTTGTTTGGTGGTTGAAACATCTGTCATGCGCATGTTCACAGCTCAGAAATGCATGTTTGAGGAATCCGTGATGCATGAAACATGTTCGGATTACGGAATGCCATGGTTATGTAAACAATGTAAATTACATGTGTATTGGTGAGAATTCGCTCAAAGAGTGTTTTCCACTGCCAAATGTCCGATTTTAGAACCTGGTGATACAAAAAACTTATGAAGTCAGAGTAAATATTTCAAAGTGTAATATATGCCTTCTTTGGTGAATGAAAGTTCACTAATCCACATGCTCACAACTCAGAAACGCATGTTTCTCGAATCCGTGATGCATGTATCATGTACGGAACCCGGAATGCCATGTTGATGGAATTCATGTAAATTAAATATCTATTAGGTTGAATACACTCCAGAAGTATTCTTCTGTGAAAAATGAACGAATTCGAAACTTGTGTTAGGGAAAGCTTGTGAAAATGTGTACACGAGTCTATATGAAATTATTCCTTTTATAGAGGATGAAAAATCAGTAATCCACATGCTCACAACTCAGGAATGCATGTATGTCGAATCCGTCATGCATGTAACATGTACGGAACACGGAATATCATGTTGAAGGAATCTATTCAAATTACATATCTCTAGGGTAGAATTCGCTCCAAGAGGGTTTTCCTGGGATCAAAGTGTGATTCTTGAAACTGGTGATAGGAGAAGCAACGAAGTCCAAGGAACTATTTCAAAGTGCATAAGTAACTTGTTTGGTGGTTGAAACATCTGTCATGCGCATGTTCACAGCTCAGAAATGCATGTTTGAGGAATCCGTGATGCATGAAACATGTTCGGAATACGGAATGCCATGGTTATGTAAACAATGTAAATTACATGTGTATTGCTGAGAATTCGCTCAAAGAGTGTTTTCCACTGCCAAATGTCCGATTTTAGAACCTGGTGATACAAAAAACTTATGAAGTCAGAGTAAATATTTCAAAGTGTAATATATGCCTTCTTTGGTGGATGAAAGTTCACTAATCCACATGCTCACAACTCAGAAACGCATGTTTCTCGAATCCGTCATGCATGTATCATGTACGGAACCCGGAATGCCATGTTGATGGAATTCATGTAAATTATATATCTATTAGGTTGAATACACTCCAGAAGTATTCTTCTGTGAAAAATGAACGAATTCGAAACTTGTGTTAGGGAAAGCTTGTGAAAATGTGTACACGAGTCTATATGAAATTATTCCTTTTATAGAGGATGAAAAATCAGTAATCCACTTGCTCACAACTCAGGAATGCATGTATGTCGAATCCGTCATGCATGTAACATGTACGGAACACGGAATATCATGTTGAAGGAATCTATTCAAATTACATATCTCTAGGGTAGAATTCGCTCCAAGAGGGTTTTCCTGGGATCAAAGTGTGATTCTTGAAACTGGTGATAGGAGAAGCAACGAAGTCCAAGGAACTATTTCAAAGTGCATAAGTAATTTGTTTGGTGGTTGAAATATCTGTCATGTGCATGTTCACAGCTCAGAAATGCATGTTTGAGGAATCCGTGATGCATGAAACATGTTCGGAATACGGAATCCCATGGTTATGTAAACAATGTAAATTACATGTGTATTGGTGAGAATTCGCTCAAAGAGTGTTTTCCACTGCCAAATGTCCGATTTTAGAACCTGGTGATACAAAAAACTTATGAAGTCAGAGTAAATATTTCAAAGTGTAATATATGCCTTCTTTGGTGGATGAAAGGTCACTAATCCACATGCTCACAACTCAAAAACGCATGTTTCTCGAATCCGTCATGCATGTATCATGTACGGAACCCGGAATGCCATGTTGATGGAATTCATGTAAATTATATATCTATTAGGTTGAATACACTCCAGAAGTATTCTTCTGTGAAAAATGAACGAATTCGAAACTTGTGTTAGGGAAAGCTTGTGAAAATGTGTACACGAGTCTATATGAAATTATTCCTTTTATAGAGGATGAAAAATCAGTAATCCACATGCTCACAACTCAGGAATGCATGTATGTCGAATCCGTCATGCATGTAACATGTACGGAACACGGAATATCATGTTGAAGGAATCTATTCAAATTACATATCTGTAGGGTAGAATTCACTCCAAGAGGGTTTTCCTGGGATCAAAGTGTGATTCTTGAAACTGGTGATAGGAGAAGCAACGAAGTCCAAGGAACTATTTCAAAGTGCATAAGTAACTTGTTTGGTGGTTGAAACATTTGTCATGCGCATGTTCACAGCTCAGACATGCATGTTTGAGGAATCCGTGATGCATGAAACATGTTCGGAATACGGAATGCCATGGTTATGTAAACAATGTAAATTACATGTGTATTGGTGAGAATTCGCTCAAAGAGTGTTTTCCACTGCCAAATGTCCGATTTTAGAACCTGGTGATACAAAAAACATATGAAGTCAGAGTAAATATTTCAAAGTGTAATATATGCCTTCTTTGGTGGATGAAAGTTCACTAATCCACATGCTCACAACTCAGAAACGCATGTTTCTCGAATCCGTCATGCATGTATCATGTACGGAACCCGGAATGCCATGTTGATGGAATTCATGTAAATTATATATCTATTAGGTTGAATACACTCCAGAAGTATTCTTCTGTGAAAAATGAACGAATTCGAAACTTGTGTTAGGGAAAGCTTGTGAAAATGTGTACACGAGTCTATATGAAATTATTCCTTTTATAGAGGATGAAAAATCAGTAATCCACATGCTCACAACTCAGGAATGCATGTATGTCGAATCCGTCATGCATGTAACATGTACGGAACACGGAATATCATGTTGAAGGAATCTATTCAAATTACATATCTCTAGGGTAGAATTCACTCCAAGAGGGTTTTCCTGGGATCAAAGTGTGATTCTTGAAACTGGTGATAGGAGAAGCAACGAAGTCCAAGGAACTATTTCAAAGTGCATAAGTAACTTGTTTGGTGGTTGAAACATCTGTCATTCGCATGTTCACAGCTCAGAAATGCATGTTTGAGGAATCCGTGATGCATGAAACATGTTCGGAATACGGAATGCCATGGTTATGTAAACAATGTAAATTACATGTGTATTGCTGAGAATTCGCTCAAAGAGTGTTTTCCACTGCCAAATGTCCGATTTTAGAACCTGGTGATACAAAAAACTTATGAAGTCAGAGTAAATATTTCAAAGTGTAATATATGCCTTCTTTGGTGGATGAAAGTTCACTAATCCACATGCTCACAACTCAGAAACGCATGTTTCTCGAATCCATCATGCATGTATCATGTACGGAACCCGGAATGCCATGTTGATGGAATTCATGTAAATTATATATCTATTAGGTTGAATACACTCCAGAAGTATTCTTCTGTGAAAAATGAACGAATTCGAAACTTGTGTTAGGGAAAGCTTGTGAAAATGTGTACACGAGTCTATATGAAATTATTCCTTTTATAGAGGATGAAAAATCAGTAATCCACTTGCTCACAACTCAGGAATGCATGTATGTCGAATCCGTCATGCATGTAACCTGTACGGAACACGGAATATCATGTTGAAGGAATCTATTCAAATTACATATCTCTAGGGTAGAATTCGCTCCAAGAGGGTTTTCCTGTGATCAAAGTGTGATTCTTGAAACTGGTGATAGGAGAAGCAACGAAGTCCAAGGAACTATTTCAAAGTGCATAAGTAACTTGTTTGGTGGTTGAAACATCTGTCATTCGCATGTTCACAGCTCAGAAATGCATGTTTGAGGAATCCGTGATGCATGAAACATGTTCGGAATACGGAATCCCATGGTTATGTAAACAATGTAAATTACATGTGTATTGGTGAGAATTCGCTCAAAGAGTGTTTTCTACTGCCAAATGTCCGATTTTAGAACCTGGTGATACAAAAAACTTATGAAGTCAGAGTAAATATTTCAAAGTGTAATATATGCCTTCTTTGGTGGATGAAAGGTCACTAATCCACATGCTCACAACTCAAAAACGCATGTTTCTCGAATCCGTCATGCATGTATCATGTACGGAACCCGGAATGCCATGTTGATGGAATTCATGTAAATTATATATCTATTAGGTTGAATACACTCCAGAAGTATTCTTCTGTGAAAAATGAACGAATTCGAAACTTGTGTTAGGGAAAGCTTGTGAAAATGTGTACACGAGTCTATATGAAATTATTCCTTTTATAGAGGATGAAAAATCAGTAATCCACATGCTCACAACTCAGGAATGCATGTATGTCGAATCCGTCATGCATGTAACATGTACGGAACACGGAATATCATGTTGAAGGAATCTATTCAAATTACATATCTCTAGGGTAGAATTCACTCCAAGAGGGTTTTCCTGGGATCAAAGTGTGATTCTTGAAACTGGTGATAGGAGAAGCAACGAAGTCCAAGGAACTATTTCAAAGTGCATAAGTAACTTGTTTGGTGGTTGAAACATCTGTCATGTGCATGTTCACAGCTCAGAAATGCATGTTTGAGGAATCCGTGATGCATGAAACATGTTCGGAATACGGAATGCCATGGTTATGTAAACAATGTAAATTACATGTGTATTGGTGAGAATTCACTCAAAGAGTGTTTTCCACTGCCAAATGTCCGATTTTAGAACCTGGTGATACAAAAAACTTATGAAGTCAGAGTAAATATTTCAAAGTGTAATATATGCCTTCTTTAGTGAATTAAAGTTCACTAATCCACATGCTCACAACTCAGAAACGCATGTTTCTCGAATCCGTCATGCATGTATCATGTACGGAACCCGGAATGCCATGTTGATGGAATTCATGTAAATTATATATCTATTAGGTTGAATACACTCCAGAAGTATTCTTCTGTGAAAAATGAACGAATTCGAAACTTGTGTTAGGGAAAGCTTGTGAAAATGTGTACACGAGTCTATATGAAATTATTCCTTTTATAGAGGATGAAAAATCAGTAATCCACATGCTCACAACTCAGGAATGCATGTATGCCGAATCCGTCATGCATGTAACATGTACGGAACACGGAATATCATGTTGAAGGAATCTATTCAAATTACATATCTCTAGGGTAGAATTCACTCCAAGAGGGTTTTCCTGGGATCAAAGTGTGATTCTTGAAACTGGTGATAGGAGAAGCAACGAAGTCCAAGGAACTATTTCAAAGTGCATAAGTAACTTGTTTGGTGGTTGAAACATCTGTCATGCGCATGTTCACAGCTCAGAAATGCATGTTTGAGGAATCCGTGATGCATGAAACATGTTCGGAATACGGAATGCCATGGTTATGTAAACAATGTAAATTACATGTGTATTGCTGAGAATTCGCTCAAAGAGTGTTTTCCACTGCCAAATGTCTGATTTTAGAACCTGGTGATACAAAAAACTTATGAAGTCAGAGTAAATATTTCGAAGTGTAATATATGCCTTCTTTGGTGGATGAAAGTTCACTAATCCACATGCTCACAACTCAGAAACGCATGTTTCTCGAATCCGTCATGCATGTATCATGTACGGAACCCGGAATGCCATGTTGATGGAATTCATGTAAATTATATATCTATTAGGTTGAATACACTCCAGAAGTATTCTTCTGTGAAAAATGAACGAATTCGAAACTTGTGTTAGGAAAAGCTTGTGAAAATGTGTACACGAGTCTATATGAAATTATTCCTTTTATAGAGGATGAAAAATCAGTAATCCACTTGCTCACAACTAAGGAATGCATGTATGTCGAATCCGTCATGCATGTAACATGTACGGAACACGGAATATCATGTTGAAGGAATCTATTCAAATTACATATCTCTAGGGTAGAATTCGCTCCAAGAGAGTTTTCCTGGGATCAAAGTGTGATTCTTGAAACTGGTGATAGGAGAAGCAACGAAGTCCAAGGAACTATTTCAAAGTGCATAAGTAACTTGTTTGGTGGTTGAAACATCTGTCATGCGCATGTTCACAGCTCAGAAATGCATGTTTGAGGAATCCGTGATGCATGAAACATGTTCGGAATACGGAATGCCATGGTTATGTAAACAATGTAAATTACATGTGTATTGGTGAGAATTCGCTCAAAGAGTGTTTTCCACTGCCAAATGTCCGATTTTAGAACCTGGTGATACAAAAAACTTATGAAGTCAGAGTAAATATTTCAAAGTGTAATATATGCCTTCTTTGGTGAATGAAAGTTCACTAATCCACATGCTCACAACTCAGAAACGCATGTTTCTCGAATCCGTGATGCATGTATCATGTACGGAACCCGGAATGCCATGTTGATGGAATTCATGTAAATTATATATCTATTAGGTTGAATACACTCCAGAAGTATTCTTCTGTGAAAAATGAACGAATTCGAAACTTGTGTTAGGGAAAGCTTGTGAAAATGTGTACACGAGTCTATATGAAATTATTCCTTTTATAGAGGATGAAAAATCAGTAATCCACATGCTCACAACTCTGGAATGCATGTATGTCGAATCCGTCATGCATGTAACATGTACGGAACACGGAATATCATGTTGAAGGAATCTATTCAAATTACATATCTCTAGGGTAGAATTCACTCCAAGAGGGTTTTCCTGGGATCAAAGTGTGATTCTTGAAACTCGTGATAGGAGAAGCAACGAAGTCCAAGGAACTATTTCAAAGTGCATAAGTAACTTGTTTGGTGGTTGAAACATCTGTCATGTGCATGTTCACAGCTCAGAAATGCATGTTTGAGGAATCCGTGATGCATGAAACATGTTCGGAATACGGAATGCCATGGTTATGTAAACAATGTAAATTACATGTGTATTGGTGAGAATTCGCTCAAAGAGTGTTTTCCACTGCCAAATGTCCGATTTTAGAACCTGGTGATACAAAAAACTTATGAAGTCAGAGTAAATATTTCAAAGTGTAATATATGCCTTCTTTGGTGAATGAAAGTTCACTAATCCACATGCTCACAACTCAGAAACGCATGATTCTCGAATCCGTCATGCATGTATCATGTACGGAACCCGGAATGCCATGTTGATGGAATTCATGTAAATTATATATCTATTAGGTTGAATACACTCCAGAAGTATTCTTCTGTGAAAAATGAACGAATTCGAAACTTGTGTTAGGGAAAGCTTGTGAAAATGTGTACACGAGTCTATATGAAATTATTCCTTTTATAGAGGATGAAAAATCAGTAATCCACTTGCTCACAACTCAGGAATGCATGTATGTCGCATCCGTCATGCATGTAACATGTACGGAACACGGAATATCATGTTGAAGGAATCTATTCAAATTACATATCTCTAGGGTAGAATTCGCTCCAAGAGGGTTTTCCTGTGATCAAAGTGTGATTCTTGAAACTGGTGATAGGAGAAGCAACGAAGTTCAAGGAACTATTTCAAAGTGCATAAGTAACTTGTTTGGTGGTTGAAACATCTGTCATGTGCATGTTCACAGCTCAGAAATGCATGTTTGAGGAATCCGTGATGCATGAAACATGTTCGGAATACGGAATCCCATGGTTATGTAAACAATGTAAATTACATGTGTATTGGTGAGAATTCGCTCAAAGAGTGTTTTCTACTGCCAAATGTCCGATTTTAGAACCTGGTGATACAAAAAACTTATGAAGTCAGAGTAAATATTTCAAAGTGTAATATATGCCTTCTTTGGTGGATGAAAGGTCACTAATCCACATGCTCACAACTCAAAAACGCATGTTTCTCGAATCCGTCATGCATGTATCATGTACGGAACCCGGAATGACATGTTGATGGAATTCATGTAAATTATATATCTATTAGGTTGAATACACTCCAGAAGTATTCTTCTGTGAAAAATGAACGAATTCGAAACTTGTGTTAGGGAAAGCTTGTGAAAATGTGTACACGAGTCTATATGAAATTATTCCTTTTATAGAGGATGAAAAATCAGTAATCCACATGCTCACAACTCAGGAATGCATGTATGTCGAATCCGTCATGCATGTAACATGTACGGAACACGGAATATCATGTTGAAGGAATCTATTCAAATTACATATCTCTAGGGTAGAATTCACTCCAAGAGGGTTTTCCTGGGATCAAAGTGTGATTCTTGAAACTGGTGATAGGAGAAGCAACGAAGTCCAAGGAACTATTTCAAAGTGCATAAGTAACTTGTTTGGTGGTTGAAACATCTGTCATGCGCATGTTCACAGCTCAGAAATGCATGTTTGAGGAATCCGTGATGCATGAAACATGTTCGGAATACGGAATGCCATGGTTATGTAAACAATGTAAATTACATGTGTATTGCTGAGAATTCGCTCAAAGAGTGTTTTCCACTGCCAAATGTCCGATTTTAGAACCTGGTGATACAAAAAACTTATGAAGTCAGAGTAAATATTTCAAAGTGTAATATATGCCTTCTTTGGTGGATGAAAGTTCACTAATCCACATGCTCACAACTCAGAAACGCATGTTTCTCGAATCCGTCATGCATGTATCATGTACGGAACCCGGAATGCCATGTTGATGGAATTCATGTAAATTATATATCTATTAGGTTGAATACACTCCAGAAGTATTCTTCTGTGAAAAATGAACGAATTCGAAACTTGTGTTAGGGAAAGCTTGTGAAAATGTGTACACGAGTCTATATGAAATTATTCCTTTTATAGAGGATGAAAAATCAGTAATCCACTTGCTCACAACTCAGGAATGCATGTATGTCGAATCCGTCATGCATGTAACATGTACGGAACACGGAATATCATGTTGAAGGAATCTATTCAAATTACATATCTCTAGGGTAGAATTCGCTCCAAGAGGGTTTTCCTGTGATCAAAGTGTGATTCTTGAAACTGGTGATAGGAGAAGCAACGAAGTCCAAGGAACTATTTCAAAGTGCATAAGTAACTTGTTTGGTGGTTGAAACATCTGTCATGCGCATGTTCACAGCTCAGAAATGCATGTTTGAGGAATCCGTGATGCATGAAACATGTTCGGAATACGGAATGCCATGGTTATGTAAACAATGTAAATTACATGTGTATTGGTGAGAATTCGCTCAAAGAGTGTTTTCCACTGCCAAATGTCCGATTTTAGAACCTGGTGATACAAAAAACTTATGAAGTCAGAGTAAATATTTCAAAGTGTAATATATGCCTTCTTTGGTGGATGAAAGTTCACTAATCCACATGCTCACAACTCAGAAACGCATGTTTCTCGAATCCGTCATGCATGTATTATGTACGGAACCCGGAATGCCATGCTGATGGAATTCATGTAAATTATATATCTATTAGGTTGAATACACTCCAGAAGTATTCTTCTGTGAAAAATGAACGAATTCGAAACATGTGTTAGGGAAAGCTTGTGAAAATGTGTACACGAGTCTATATGAAATTATTCCTTTTATAGAGGATGAAAAATCAGTAATCCACTTGCTCACAACTCAGGAATGCATGTATGTCGAATCCGTCATGCATGTATCATGTACGGAACACGGAATATCATGTTGAAGGGATCTATTCAAATTACATATCTCTAGGGTATAATTCGCTCCAAGAGGGTTTTTCTGGGATCAAAGTGTGATTCTTGAAACTGGTGATAGGAGAAGCAACGAAGTCCAAGGAACTATTTCAAAGTGCATAAGTAACTTGTTTGGTGGTTGAAACATCTGTCATGCGCATGTTCACAGCTCAGAAATGCATGTTTGAGGAATCCGTGATGCATGAAACATGTTCGGAATACGGAATGCCATGGTTATGTAAACAATGTAAATTACATGTGTATTGGTGAGAATTCGCTCAAAGAGTGTTTTCTACTGTCAAATGTCCGATTTTAGAACCTGGTGATACAAAAAACTTATGAAGTCAGAGTAAATATTTCAAAGTGTAATATATGCCTTCTTTGGTGGATGAAAGTTCACTAATCCACATGCTCACAACTCAGAAACGCATGTTTCTCGAATCCGTCATGCATATAACATGTACGGAACCCGGAATGCCATGTTGATGGAATTCATGTAAATTAAATATCTATTAGGTTGAATACACTCCAGAAGTATTCTTCTGTGAAAAATGAACGAATTTGAAACTTGTGTTAGGGAAAGCTTGTGAAAATGTGTACACGAGTCTATATGAAGATATTCCTTTTATAGAGGATGAAAAATCAGTAATCCACATGGTCACAACTCAGTAATGCATGTATGTCGAATCCGTCATGCATGTAACATGTACGGAACACGGAATATCATGTTGAAGGAATCTATTCAAATTACATATCTCTAGGGTAGAATTCGCTCCAAGAGGGTTTTTCTGGGATCAAAGTGTGATTCTTGAAACTGGTGATAGGAGAAGCAACGAAGTCCAAGGAACTATTTCAAAGTGCATAAGTAACTTGTTTGGTGGTTGAAACATCTGTCATGCGCATGTTCACAGCTCAGAAATGCATGTTTGAGGAATCCGTGATGCATGAAACATGTTCGGAATACGGAATGCCATGGTTATGTAAACAATGTAAAGTACATGTGTATTGGTGAGAATTCGCTCAAAGAGTGTTTTCTACCACCAAATGTCCGATTTTAGAACCTGGTGATACAAAAAACTTATGAAGTCAGAGTAAATATTTCAAAGTGTAATATATGCCTTCTTTGGTGGATGAAAGTTCACTAATCCACATGCTCACAACTCAGAAACGCATGTTTCTCGAATCCGTCATGCATGTATCATGTACGGAACCCGGAATGCCATGTTGATGGAATTCATGTAAATTAAATATCTATTAGGTTGAATACACTCCAGAAGTATTCTTCTGTGAAAAATGAACGAATTTGAAACTTGTGTTAGGGAAAGCTTGTGAAAATGTGTACACGAGTCTATATGAAATTATTCCTTTTATAGAGGATGAAAAATCAGTAATCCACATGGTCACAACTCAGTAATGCATGTATGTCGAATCCGTCATGCATGTAACATGTACGGAACACGGAATATCATGTTGAAGGAATCTATTCAAATTACATATCTCTAGGGTAGAATTCGCTCCAAGAGGGTTTTTCTGGGATCAAAGTGTGATTCTTGAAACTGGTGATAGGAGAAGCAACGAAGTCCAAGGAACTATTTCAAAGTGCATAAGTAACTTGTTTGGTGGTTGAAACATCTGTCATGCGCATGTTCACAGCTCAGAAATGCATGTTTGAGGAATCCGTGATGCATGAAACATGTTCGGAATACGGAATGCCATGGTTATGTAAACAATGTAAAGTACATGTGTATTGGTGAGAATTCGCTCAAAGAGTGTTTTCTACCACCAAATGTCCGATTTTAGAACCTGGTGATACAAAAAACTTATGAAGTCAGAGTAAATATTTCAAAGTGTAATATATGCCTTCTTTGGTGGATGAAAGTTCACTAATCCACATGCTCACAACTCAGAAATGCATGTTTCTCGAATCCGTCATGCATGTATCATGTACGGAACCCGGAATGCCATGTTGATGGAATTCATGTAAATTATATATCTATTAGGTTGAATACACTCCAGAAGTATTCTTCTGTGAAAAATGAATGAATTCGAAACTTGTGTTAGGGAAAGCTTGTGAAAATGTGTACACGAGTCTATATGAAATTATTCCTTTTATAGAGGATGAAAAATCAGTAATCCACATGCTCACAACTCAGGAATGCATGTATGTCGAATCCGTCATGCATGTAACATGTACGGAACACGGAATATCATGTTGAAGGAATCTATTCAAATTACATATCTCTAGGGTAGAATTCGCTCCAAGAGGGTTTTTCTGGGATCAAAGTGTGATTCTTGAAACTGGTGATAGGAGAAGCAACGAAGTCCAAGGAACTATTTCAAAGTGCATAAGTAACTTGTTTGGTGGTTGAAACATCTGTCATGCGCATGTTCACAGCTCAGAAATGCATGTTTGAGGAATCCGTGATGCATGAAACATGTTCGGAATACGGAATGCCATGGTTATGTAAACAATGTAAAGTACATGTGTATTGGTGAGAATTCGCTCAAAGAGTGTTTTCTACCTCCAAATGTCCGATTTTAGAACCTGGTGATACAAAAAACTTATGAAGTCAGAGTAAATATTTCAAAGTGTAATATATGCCTTCTTTGGTGGATGAAAGTTCACTAATCCACATGCTCACAACTCAGAAACGCATGTTTCTCGAATCCGTCATGCATATAACATGTACGGAACCCGGAATGCCATGTTGATGGAATTCATGTAAATTAAATATCTATTAGGTTGAATACACTCCAGAAGTATTCTTCTGTGAAAAATGAACGAATTTGAAACTTGTGTTAGGGAAAGCTTGTGAAAATGTGTACACGAGTCTATATGAAGATATTCCTTTTATAGAGGATGAAAAATCAGTAATCCACATGGTCACAACTCAGTAATGCATGTATGTCGAATCCGTCATGCATGTAACATGTACGGAACACGGAATATCATGTTGAAGGAATCTATTCAAATTACATATCTCTAGGGTAGAATTCGCTCCAAGAGGGTTTTTCTGGGATCAAAGTGTGATTCTTGAAACTGGTGATAGGAGAAGCAACGAAGTCCAAGGAACTATTTCAAAGTGCATAAGTAACTTGTTTGGTGGTTGAAACATCTGTCATGCGCATGTTCACAGCTCAGAAATGCATGTTTGAGGAATCCGTGATGCATGAAACATGTTCGGAATACGGAATGCCATGGTTATGTAAACAATGTAAAGTACATGTGTATTGGTGAGAATTCGCTCAAAGAGTGTTTTCTACCACCAAATGTCCGATTTTAGAACCTGGTGATACAAAAAACTTATGAAGTCAGAGTAAATATTTCAAAGTGTAATATATGCCTTCTTTGGTGGATGAAAGTTCACTAATCCACATGCTCACAACTCAGAAACGCATGTTTCTCGAATCCGTCATGCATGTATCATGTACGGAACCCGGAATGCCATGTTGATGGAATTCATGTAAATTAAATATCTATTAGGTTGAATACACTCCAGAAGTATTCTTCTGTGAAAAATGAACGAATTTGAAACTTGTGTTAGGGAAAGCTTGTGAAAATGTGTACACGAGTCTATATGAAATTATTCCTTTTATAGAGGATGAAAAATCAGTAATCCACATGGTCACAACTCAGTAATGCATGTATGTCGAATCCGTCATGCATGTAACATGTACGGAACACGGAATATCATGTTGAAGGAATCTATTCAAATTACATATCTCTAGGGTAGAATTCGCTCCAAGAGGGTTTTTCTGGGATCAAAGTGTGATTCTTGAAACTGGTGATAGGAGAAGCAACGAAGTCCAAGGAACTATTTCAAAGTGCATAAGTAACTTGTTTGGTGGTTGAAACATCTGTCATGCGCATGTTCACAGCTCAGAAATGCATGTTTGAGGAATCCGTGATGCATGAAACATGTTCGGAATACGGAATGCCATGGTTATGTAAACAATGTAAAGTACATGTGTATTGGTGAGAATTCGCTCAAAGAGTGTTTTCTACCACCAAATGTCCGATTTTAGAACCTGGTGATACAAAAAACTTATGAAGTCAGAGTAAATATTTCAAAGTGTAATATATGCCTTCTTTGGTGGATGAAAGTTCACTAATCCACATGCTCACAACTCAGAAATGCATGTTTCTCGAATCCGTCATGCATGTATCATGTACGGAACCCGGAATGCCATGTTGATGGAATTCATGTAAATTATATATCTATTAGGTTGAATACACTCCAGAAGTATTCTTCTGTGAAAAATGAATGAATTCGAAACTTGTGTTAGGGAAAGCTTGTGAAAATGTGTACACGAGTCTATATGAAATTATTCCTTTTATAGAGGATGAAAAATCAGTAATCCACATGCTCACAACTCAGGAATGCATGTATGTCGAATCCGTCATGCATGTAACATGTACGGAACACGGAATATCATGTTGAAGGAATCTATTCAAATTACATATCTCTAGGGTAGAATTCGCTCCAAGAGGGTTTTTCTGGGATCAAAGTGTGATTCTTGAAACTGGTGATAGGAGAAGCAACGAAGTCCAAGGAACTATTTCAAAGTGCATAAGTAACTTGTTTGGTGGTTGAAACATCTGTCATGCGCATGTTCACAGCTCAGAAATGCATGTTTGAGGAATCCGTGATGCATGAAACATGTTCGGAATACGGAATGCCATGGTTATGTAAACAATGTAAAGTACATGTGTATTGGTGAGAATTCGCTCAAAGAGTGTTTTCTACCTCCAAATGTCCGATTTTAGAACCTGGTGATACAAAAAACTTATGAAGTCAGAGTAAATATTTCAAAGTGTAATATATGCCTTCTTTGGTGGATGAAAGTTCACTAATCCACATGCTCACAACTCAGAAATGCATGTTTCTCGAATCCGTCATGCATGTATCATGTACGGAACCCGGAATGCCATGTTGATGGAATTCATGTAAATTATATATCTATTAGGTTGAATACACTCCAGAAGTATTCTTCTGTGAAAAATGAATGAATTCGAAACTTGTGTTAGGGAAAGCTTGTGAAAATGTGTACACGAGTCTATATGAAATTATTCCTTTTATAGAGGATGAAAAATCAGTAATCCACATGCTCACAACTCAGGAATGCATGTATGTCGAATCCGTCATGCATGTAACATGTACGGAACACGGAATATCATGTTGAAGGAATCTATTCAAATTACATATCTCTAGGGTAGAATTCGCTCCAAGAGGGTTTTTCTGGGATCAAAGTGTGATTCTTGAAACTGGTGATAGGAGAAGCAACGAAGTCCAAGGAACTATTTCAAAGTGCATAAGTAACTTGTTTGGTGGTTGAAACATCTGTCATGCGCATGTTCACAGCTCAGAAATGCATGTTTGAGGAATCCGTGATGCATGAAACATGTTCGGAATACGGAATGCCATGGTTATGTAAACAATGTAAAGTACATGTGTATTGGTGAGAATTCGCTCAAAGAGTGTTTTCTACCTCCAAATGTCCGATTTTAGAACCTGGTGATACAAAAAACTTATGAAGTCAGAGTAAATATTTCAAAGTGTAATATATGCCTTCTTTGGTGGATGAAAGTTCACTAATCCACATGCTCACAACTCAGAAATGCATGTTTCTCGAATCCGTCATGCATGTATCATGTACGGAACCCGGAATGCCATGTTGATGGAATTCATGTAAATTATATATCTATTAGGTTGAATACACTCCAGAAGTATTCTTCTGTGAAAAATGAATGAATTCGAAACTTGTGTTAGGGAAAGCTTGTGAAAATGTGTACACGAGTCTATATGAAATTATTCCTTTTATAGAGGATGAAAAATCAGTAATCCACATGCTCACAACTCAGGAATGCATGTATGTCGAATCCGTCATGCATGTAACATGTACGGAACACGGAATATCATGTTGAAGGAATCTATTCAAATTACATATCTCTAGGGTAGAATTCGCTCCAAGAGGGTTTTTCTGGGATCAAAGTGTGATTCTTGAAACTGGTGATAGGAGAAGCAACGAAGTCCAAGGAACTATTTCAAAGTGCAAAAGTAACTTGTTTGGTGGTTGAAACATCTGTCATGCGCATGTTCACAGCTCAGAAATGCATGTTTGAGGAATCCGTGATGCATGAAACATGTTCGGAATACGGAATGCCATGGTTATGTAAACAATGTAAAGTACATGTGTATTGGTGAGAATTCGCTCAAAGAGTGTTTTCTACCTCCAAATGTCCGATTTTAGAACCTGGTGATACAAAAAACTTATGAAGTCAGAGTAAATATTTCAAAGTGTAATATATGCCTTCTTTGGTGGATGAAAGTTCACTAATCCACATGCTCACAACTCAGAAATGCATGTTTCTCGAATCCGTCATGCATGTATCATGTACGGAACCCGGAATGCCATGTTGATGGAATTCATGTAAATTATATATCTATTAGGTTGAATACACTCCAGAAGTATTCTTCTGTGAAAAATGAATGAATTCGAAACTTGTGTTAGGGAAAGCTTGTGAAAATGTGTACACGAGTCTATATGAAATTATTCCTTTTATAGAGGATGAAAAATCAGTAATCCACATGCTCACAACTCAGGAATGCATGTATGTCGAATCCGTCATGCATGTAACATGTACGGAACACGGAATATCATGTTGAAGGAATCTATTCAAATTACATATCTCTAGGGTAGAATTCGCTCCAAGTGGGTTTTTCTGGGATCAAAGTGTGATTCTTGAAACTGGTGATAGGAGAAGCAACGAAGTCCAAGGAACTATTTCAAAGTGCATAAGTAACTTGTTTGGTGGTTGAAACATCTGTCATGCGCATGTTCACAGCTCAGAAATGCATGTTTGAGGAATCCGTGATGCATGAAACATGTTCGGAATACGGAATGCCATGGTTATGTAAACAATGTAAATTACATGTGTATTGGTGAGAATTCGCTCAAAGAGTGTTTTCTACTGCCAAATGTCCGATTTTAGAACCTGGTGATACAAAAAACTTATGAAGTCAGAGTAAATATTTCAAAGTGTAATATATGCCTTCTTTGGTGGATGAAAGTTCACTAATCCACATGCTCACAACTCAGAAACGCATGTTTCTCGAATCCGTCATGCATATAACATGTACGGAACCCGGAATGCCATGTTGATGGAATTCATGTAAATTAAATATCTATTAGGTTGAATACACTCCAGAAGTATTCTTCTGTGAAAAATGAACGAATTCGAAACTTGTCTTAGGGAAAGCTTGTGAAAATGTGTACACGAGTCTATATGAAATTATTCCTTTTATAGAGGATGAAAAATCAGTAATCCACATGGACACAACTCAGGAATGCATGTTTGTCGAATGTGTCATACATGTAACATGTACGGAACACGGAATATCATGTTGAAGGAATCTATTCAAATTACATATCTCTAGGGTAGAATTCGCTCCAAGAGGGTTTTCCTGGGATCAAAGTGTGATTCTTGAAACTGGTGATAGGAGAAACAACGAAGTCCAAGGAACTATTTCAAAGTGCATAAGTAACTTGTTTGGTGGTTGAAACATCTGTCATGCGCATGTTCACAGCTCAGAAATGCATGTTTGAGGAATCCGTGATGCATGAAACATGTTCGGAATACGGAATGCCATGGTTATGTAAACAATGCAAATTACATGTGAATTGGAGAGAATTCGCTCAACGAAATTTTTCTACTGCCAAATGTCCGATTTTAGAACCTGGTGATACAAAAAACTTATGAAGTCAGAGTAAATATTTCAAAGTGTAATATATGCCTTCTTTGGTGGATGAAAGTTCACTAATCCACATGCTCACAACTCAGAAACGCAAGTTTCTCGAATCCGTCATGCATGTATCATGTACGGAACCCGGAATGCCATGTTGATGGAATTCATGTAAATTATATATCTATTAGGTTGAATACACTCCAGAAGTATTCTTCTGTGAAAAATGAATGAATTCGAAACTTGTGTTAGGGAAAGCTTGTGAAAATGTGTACACGAGTCTATATGAAATTATTCCTTTTATAGAGGATGAAAAATCAGTAATCCACATGGTCACAACTCAGGAATGCATGTATGTCGAATCCGTCATGCATGTAACATGTACGGAACACGGAATATCATGTTGAAGGCATCTATTCAAATTACATATCTCTAGGGTAGAATTCGCTCCAAGAGGGTTTTTCTGGGATCAAAGTGTGATTCTTGAAACTGGTGATAGGAGAAGCAACGAAGTCCAAGGAACTATTTCAAAGTGCATAAGTAACTTGTTTGGTGGTTGAAACATCTGTCATGCGCATGTTCACAGCTCAGAAATGCATGTTTGAGGAATCCATGATGCATGAAACATGTTCGGAATACGGAATGCCATGGTTATTTAAACAATGTAAATTACATGTGTATTGGTGAGAATTCGCTCAAAGAGTGTTTTCTACTGCCAAATGTCCGATTTTAGAACCTGGTGATACAAAAAACTTATGAAGTCAGAGTAAATATTTCAAAGTGTAATATATGCCTTCTTTGGTGGATGAAAGTTCACTAATCCACATGCTCACAACTCAGAAACGCATGTTTCTCGAATCCGTCATGCATATAATATGTACGGAACCCGGAATGCCATGTTGATGGAATTCATGTAAATTAAATATCTATTAGGTTGAATACACTCCAGAAGTATTCTTCTGTGAAAAATGAACGAATTCGAAACTTGTCTTAGGGAAAGCTTGTGAAAATGTGTACACGAGTCTATATGAAATTATTCCTTTTATAGAGGATGAAAAATCAGTAATCCACATGGACACAACTCAGGAATGCATGTTTGTCGAATGTGTCATACATGTAACATGTACGGAACACGGAATATCATGTTGAAGGAATCTATTCAAATTACATATCTCTAGGGTAGAATTCGCTCCAAGAGGGTTTTCCTGGGATCAAAGTGTGATTCTTGAAACTGGTGATAGGAGAAGCAACGAAGTCCAAGGAACTATTTCAAAGTGCATAAGTAACTTGTTTGGTGGTTGAAACATCTGTCATGCGCATGTTCACAGCTCAGAAATGCATGTTTGAGGAATCCGTGATGCATGAAACATGTTCGGAATACGGAATGCCATGGTTATGTAAACAATGCAAATTACATGTGTATTGGAGAGAATTCGCTCAACGAAATTTTTCTACTGCCAAATGTCCGATTTTAGAACCTGGTGATACAAAAAACTTATGAAGTCAGAGTAAATATTTCAAAGTGTAATATATGCCTTCTTTGGTGGATGAAAGTTCACTAATCCACATGCTCACAACTCAGAAACGCATGTTTCTCGAATCCGTCATGCATGTATCATGTACGGAACCCGGAATGCCATGTTGATGGAATTCATGTAAATTATATATCTATTAGGTTGAATACACTCCAGAAGTATTCTTCTGTGAAAAATGAACGAATTTGAAACTTGTGTTAGGGAAAGTTTGTGAAAATGTGTACACGAGTCTATATGAAATTATTCCTTTTATAGAGGATGAAAAATCAGTAATCCACATGTTCACAACTCAGGAATGCATGTATGTCGAATCCGTCATGCATGTAACATGTACGGAACACGGAATATCATGTTGAAGGAATCTATTCAAATTACATATCTCTAGGGTAGAATTCGCTCCAAGAGGGTTTTTCTGGGATCAAAGTGTGATTCTTGAAACTGGTGATAGGAGAAGCAACGAAGTCCAAGGAACTATTTCAAAGTGCATAAGTAACTTGTTTGGTGGTTGAAACATCTGTCATGCGCATGTTCACAGCTCAGAAATGCATGTTTGAGGAATCCGTGATGCATGAAACATGTTCGGAATACGGAATGCCATGGTTATGTAAACAATGTAAAGTACATGTGTATTGGTGAGAATTCGCTCAAAGAGTGTTTTCTACCTCCAAATGTCCGATTTTAGAACCTGGTGATACAAAAAACTTATGAAGTCAGAGTAAATATTTCAAAGTGTAATATATGCCTTCTTTGGTGGATGAAAGTTCACTAATCCACATGCTCACAACTCAGAAATGCATGTTTCTCGAATCCGTCATGCATGTATCATGTACGGAACCCGGAATGCCATGTTGATGGAATTCATGTAAATTATATATCTATTAGGTTGAATACACTCCAGAAGTATTCTTCTGTGAAAAATGAATGAATTCGAAACTTGTGTTAGGGAAAGCTTGTGAAAATGTGTACACGAGTCTATATGAAATTATTCCTTTTATAGAGGATGAAAAATCAGTAATCCACATGGTCACAACTCAGGAATGCATGTATGTCGAATCCGTCATGCATGTAACATGTACGGAACACGGAATATCATGTTGAAGGCATCTATTCAAATTACATATCTCTAGGGTAGAATTCGCTCCAAGAGGGTTTTTCTGGGATCAAAGTGTGATTCTTGAAACTGGTGATAGGAGAAGCAACGAAGTCCAAGGAACTATTTCAAAGTGCATAAGTAACTTGTTTGGTGGTTGAAACATCTGTCATGCGCATGTTCACAGCTCAGAAATGCATGTTTGAGGAATCCGTGATGCATGAAACATGTTCGGAATACGGAATGCCATGGTTATCTAAACAATGTAAATTACATGTGTATTGGTGAGAATTCGCTCAAAGAGTGTTTTCTACTGCCAAATGTCCGATTTTAGAACCTGGTGATACAAAAAACTTATGAAGTCAGAGTAAATATTTCAAAGTGTAATATATGCCTTCTTTGGTGGATGAAAGTTCACTAATCCACATGCTCACAACTCAGAAACGCATGTTTCTCGAATCCGTCATGCATATAACATGTACGGAACCCGGAATGCCATGTTGATGGAATTCATGTAAATTAAATATCTATTAGGTTGAATACACTCCAGAAGTATTCTTCTGTGAAAAATGAACGAATTCGAAACTTGTCTTAGGGAAAGCTTGTGAAAATGTGTACACGAGTCTATATGAAATTATTCCTTTTATAGAGGATGAAAAATCAGTAATCCACATGGACACAACTCAGGAATGCATGTTTGTCGAATGTGTCATACATGTAACATGTACGGAACACGGAATATCATGTTGAAGGAATCTATTCAAATTACATATCTCTAGGGTAGAATTCGCTCCAAGAGGGTTTTCCTGGGATCAAAGTGTGATTCTTGAAACTGGTGATAGGAGAAGCAACGAAGTCCAAGGAACTATTTCAAAGTGCATAAGTAACTTGTTTGGTGGTTGAAACATCTGTCATGCGCATGTTCACAGCTCAGAAATGCATGTTTGAGGAATCCGTGATGCATGAAACATGTTCGGAATACGGAATGCCATGGTTATGTAAACAATGTAAATTACATGTGTATTGGTGAGAATTCACTCAAAGAGTGTTTTCTACTGCCAAATGTCCGATTTTAGAACCTGGTGATACAAAAAACTTATGAAGTCAGAGTAAATATTTCAAAGTGTAATATATGCCTTCTTTGGTGGATGAAAGTTCACTAATCCACATGCTAACAACTCAGAAACGCATGTTTCTCGAATCCATCATGCATGTATCATGTACGGAACCCGGAATGCCATGTTGATGGAATTCATGTAAATTATATATCTATTAGGTTGAATACACTCCAGAAGTATTCTTCTGTGAAAAATGAACGAATTTGAAACTTGTGTTAGGGAAAGCTTGTGAAAATGTTTACACGAGTCTATATGAAATTATTCCTTTTATAGAGGATGAAAAATCAGTAATCCACATGGTCACAACTCAGGAATGCATGTATGTCGAATCCGTCATGCATATAACATGTACGGAACACGGAATATCATGTTGAAGGGATCTATTCAAATTACATATCTCTAGGGTAGAATTCGCTCCAAGAGGGTTTTTCTGGGATCAAAGTGTGATTCTTGAAACTGGTGATAGGAGAAGCAACGAAGTCCAAGGAACTATTTCAAAGTGCATAAGTAACTTGTTTGGTGGTTGAAACATCTGTCATGCGCATGTTCACAGCTCAGAAATACATGTTTGAGGAATCCGTGATGCATGAATCATGTTCCGAATACGGAATGCCATGGTTATGTAAACAATGTAAATTACATGTGTATTGGTGAGAATTCGCTCAAAGAGTGTTTTCTACTGCCAAATGTCCGATTTTAGAACCTGGTGATACAAAACACTTATGAAGTCAGAGTAAATATTTCAAAGTGTAATATATGCCTTCTTTGGTGGATGAAAGTTCACTAATCCACATGCTCACAACTCAGAAACGCATGTTTCTCGAATCCGTCATGCATGTAACATGTACGGAACCCGGAATGCCATGTTGATGGAATTCATGTAAATTATATATCTATTAGGTTGAATACACTCCAGAAGTATTCTTCAGTAAAAAATGAACGAATTCGAAACTTGTCTTAGGGAAAGCTTGTGAAAATGTGTACACGAGTCTATATGAAATTATTCCTTTTGTAGAGGATGGAAAATCAGTAATCCACATGCTCACAACTCAGGAATGCATGTATGTCGAATCCGTCATGTATGTAACATGTACGGAACACGGAATATCATGTTGAAGGAATCTATTCAAATTACATATCTCTAGGGTAGAATTCGCTCCAAGAGGGTTTTCCTGGTATCAAAGTGTGATTCTTGAAACTGGTGATAGGAGAAGCAACGAAGTCCAAGGAACTATTTCAAAGTACATAAGTAACTTGTTTGGTGGTTGAAACATCTGTCATGCGCATGTTCACAGCTCAGAAATGCATGTTTGAGGAATCCGTGATTCATGAAACATGTTCGGAATACGGAATGCCATGGTTATGTAAACAATGTAAATTACATGTGTATTGGTGAGAATTCGCTCAAAGAGTGTTTTCTACTGCCAAATGTCCGATTTTAGAACCTGGTGATACAAAAAACTTATGAAGTCAGAGTAAATATTTCAAAGTGTAATATATGCCTTCTTTGGTGGATGAAAGTTCACTAATCCACATGCTCACAACTCAGAAACGCAAGTTTCTCGAATCCGTCATGCATGTATCATGTACGGAACCCGGAATGCCATGTTGATGGAATTCATGTAAATTATACATCTATTAGGTTGAATACACTCCAGAAGTATTCTTCTGTGAAAAATGAACGAATTCGAAACTTGTGTTAGGGAAAGCTTGTGAAAATGTGTACACGAGTCTATATGAAATTATTCCTTTTATAGAGGATGAAAAATCAGTAATCCACTTGCTCACAACTCAGGAATGCATGTATGTCGAATCCGTCATGCATATAACATGTACGGAACACGGAATATCATGTTGAAGGGATCTATTCAAATTACATATCTCTAGGGTAGAATTCGCTCCAAGAGGGTTTTTCTGGGATCAAAGTGTGATTCTTGAAACTGGTGATAGGAGAAGCAACGAAGTCCAAGGAACTATTTCAAAGTGCATAAGTAACTTGTTTGGAGGTTGAAACATCTGTCATGCGCATGTTCACAGCTCAGAAATACATGTTTGAGGAATCCGTGATGCATGAATCATGTTCCGAATACGGAATGCCATGGTTATGTAAACAATGTAAATTACATGTGTATTGGTGAGAATTCGCTCAAAGAGTGTTTTCCACTGCCAAATGTCCGATTTTAGAACCTGGTGATACAAAAAACTTATGAAGTCAGAGTAAATATTTCAAAGTGTAATATATGCCTTCTTTGGTGGATGAAAGTTCACTAATCCACATGCTCACAACTCAGAAACGCATGTTTCTCGAATCCGTCATGCATGTAACATGTACGGAACCCGGAATGCCATGTTGATGGAATTCATGTAAATTATATATCTATTAGGTTGAATACACTCCAGAAGTATTCTTCTGTGAAAAATGAACGAATTCGAAACTTGTCTTAGGGAAAGCTTGTGAAAATGTGTACACGAGTCTATATGAAATTATTCCTTTTGTAGAGGATGGAAAATCAGTAATCCACATGCTCACAACTCAGGAATGCATGTATGTCGAATCCGTCATGCATGTAACATGTACGGAACACGGAATATCATGTTGAAGGAATCTATTCAAATTACATATCTCTAGGGTAGAATTCGCTCCAAGAGGGTTTTCCTGGTATCAAAGTGTGATTCTTGAAACTGGTGATAGGAGAAGCAACGAAGTCCAAGGAACTATTTCAAAGTACATAAGTAACTTGTTTGGTGGTTGAAACATCTGTCATGCGCATGTTCACAGCTCAGAAATGCATGTTTGAGGAATCCGTGATGCATGAAACATGTTCGGAATACGGAATGCCATGGTTATGTAACCAATGTAAATTACATGTGTATTGGTGAGAATTCGCTCAAAGAGTGTTTTCTACTGCCAAATGTCCGATTTTAGAACCTGGTGATACAAAAAACTTATGAAGTCAGAGTAAATATTTCAAAGTGTAATATATGCCTTCTTTGGTGGATGAAAGTTCACTAATCCACATGCTCACAACTCAGAAACGCAAGTTTCTCGAATCCGTCATGCATGTATCATGTACGGAACCCGGAATGCCATGTTGATGGAATTCATGTAAATTATACATCTATTAGGTTGAATACACTCCAGAAGTATTCTTCTGTGAAAAATGAACGAATTCGAAACTTGTGTTAGGGAAAGCTTGTGAAAATGTGTACACGAGTCTATATGAAATTATTCCTTTTATAGAGGATGAAAAATCAGTAATCCACTTGCTCACAACTCAGGAATGCATGTATGTCGAATCCGTCATGCATATAACATGTACGGAACACGGAATATCATGTTGAAGGGATCTATTCAAATTACATATCTCTAGGGTAGAATTCGCTCCAAGAGGGTTTTTCTGGGATCAAAGTGTGATTCTTGAAACTGGTGATAGGAGAAGCAACGAAGTCCAAGGAACTATTTCAAAGTGCATAAGTAACTTGTTTGGTGGTTGAAATATCTGTCATGCGCATGTTCACAGCTCAGAAATACATGTTTGAGGAATCCGTGATGCATGAATCATGTTCCGAATACGGAATGCCATGGTTATGTAAACAATGTAAATTACATGTGTATTGGTGAGAATTCGCTCAAAGAGTGTTTTCCACTGCCAAATGTCCGATTTTAGAACCTGGTGATACAAAAAACTTATGAAGTCAGAGTAAATATTTCAAAGTGTAATATATGCCTTCTTTGGTGGATGAAAGTTCACTAATCCACATGCTCACAACTCAGAAACGCATGTTTCTCGAATCCGTCATGCATGTAACATGTACGGAACCCGGAATGCCATGTTGATGGAATTCATGTAAATTATATATCTATTAGGTTGAATACACTCCAGAAGTATTCTTCTGTGAAAAATGAACGAATTCGAAACTTGTCTTTGGGAAAGCTTGTGAAAATGTGTACACGAGTCTATATGAAATTATTCCTTTTATAGAGGATGAAAAATCAGTAATCCACATGGACACAACTCAGGAATGCATGTTTGTCGAATCTGTCATGCATGAAACATGTACGGAACACGGAATATCATGTTGAAGGAATCTATTCAAATTACATATCTCTAGGGTAGAATTCGCTCCAAGAGGGTTTTCCTGGTATCAAAGTGTGATTCTTAAAACTGGTGATAGGAGAAGCAACGAAGTCCAAGGAACTATTTCAAAGTACATAAGTAACTTGTTTGGTGGTTGAAACATCTGTCATGCGCATGTTCACAGCTCAGAAATGCATGTTTGAGGAATCCGTGATGCATGAAACATGTTCGGAATACGGAATGCCATGGTTATGTAAACAATGTAAATTACATGTGTATTGGTGAGAATTCGCTCAAAGAGTGTTTTCTACTGCCAAATGTCCGATTTTAGAACCTGGTGATACAAAAAACTTATGAAGTCAGAGTAAATATTTCAAAGTGTAATATATGCCTTCTTTGGTGGATGAAAGTTCACTAATCCACATGCTCACAACTCAGAAACGCAAGTTTCTCGAATCCGTCATGCATGTATCATGTACGGAACCCGGAATGCCATGTTGATGGAATTCATGTAAATTATACATCTATTAGGTTGAATACACTCCAGAAGTATTCTTCTGTGAAAAATGAACGAATTCGAAACTTGTGTTAGGGAAAGCTTGTGAAAATGTGTACACGAGTCTATATGAAATTATTCCTTTTATAGAGGATGAAAAATCAGTAATCCACATGCTCACAACTCAGGAATGCATGTATGTCGAATCCGTCATGCATGTAACATGTACGGAACACGGAATATCATGTTGAAGGAATCTATTCAAATTACATATCTCTAGGGTAGAATTCACTCCAAGAGGGTTTTCCTGGGATTAAAGTGTGATTCTTGAAACTGGTGATAGGAGAAGCAACGAAGTCCAAGGAACTATTTCAAAGTGCATAAGTAACTTGTTTGGTGGTTGAAACATCTGTCATGCGCATGTTCACAGCTCAGAAATGCATGTTTGAGGAATCCGTGATGCATGAAACATGTTCGGAATACGGAATGCCATGGTTATGTAAACAATGTAAATTACATGTGTATAGGTGAGAATTCGCTCAAAGAGTGTTTTCCACTGCCAAATGTCCGATTTTAGAACCTGGTGATACAAAAAACTTATGAAGTCAGAGTAAATATTTCAAAGTGTAATATATGCCTTCTTTGGTGGATGAAAGTTCACTAATCCACATGCTCACAACTCAGAAACGCATGTTTCTCGAATCCGTCATGCATGTATCATGTACGGAGCCCGGAATGCCATGTTGATGGAATTCATGTAAATTATATATCTATTAGGTTGAATACACTCCAGAAGTATTCTTCTGTGAAAAATGAACGAATTCGAAACTTGTGTTAGGGAAAGCTTGTGAAAATGTGTACACGAGTCTATATGAAATTATTCCTTTTATAGAGGATGAAAAATCAGTAAACCACTTGCTCACAACTCAGGAATGCATGTATGTCGAATCCGTCATGCATGTAACATGTACGGAACACGGAATATCATGTTGAAGGAATCTATTCAAATTACATATCTCTAGGGTAGAATTCGCTCCAAGAGGGTTTTCCTGTGATCAAAGTGTGATTCTTGAAACTGGTGATTGGAGAAGCAACGAAGTCCAAGGAACTATTTCAAAGTGCATAAGTAACTTGTTTGGTGGTTGAAACATCTGTCATGCGCATGTTCACAGCTCAGAAATGCATGTTTGAGGAATCCGTGATGCATGAAACATGTTCGGAATACGGAATGCCATGGTTATGTAAACAATGTAAATTACATGTGTATTGCTGAGAATTCGCTCAAAGAGTGTTTTCCACTGCCAAATGTCCGATTTTAGAACCTGGTGATACAAAAAACTTATGAAGTCAGAGTAAATATTTCAAAGTGTAATATATGCCTTCTTTGGTGGATGAAAGTTCACTAATCCACATGCTCACAACTCAGAAACGCATGTTTCTCGAATCCGTCATGCATGTATCATGTACGGAACCCGGAATGCCATGTTGATGGAATTCATGTAAATTATATATCTATTAGGTTGAATACACTCCAGAAGTATTCTTCTGTGAAAAATGAACGAATTCGAAACTTGTGTTAGGGAAAGCTTGTGAAAATGTGTACACGAGTCTATATGAAATTATTCCTTTTATAGAGGATGAAAAATCAGTAATCCACATGGTCACAACTCAGGAATGCATGTATGTCGAATCCGTCATGCATGTAACATGTACGGAACACGGAATATCATGTTGAAGGAATCTATTCAAATTACATATCTCTAGGGTAGAATTCGCTCCAAGAGGGTTTTCCTGTGATCAAAGTGTGATTCTTGAAACTGGTGATAGGAAAAGCAACGAAGTCCAAGGAACTAATTCAAAGTGCATAAGTAACTTGTTTGGTGGTTGAAACATCTGTCATGCGCATGTTCACAGCTTAGAAATGCATGTTTGAGGAATCCGTGATGCATGAAACATGTTCGGAATACGGAATGCCATGGTTATGTAAACAATGTAAATTACATGTGTATTGCTGAGAATTCGCTCAAAGAGTGTTTTCCACTG